>NC_056630.2:185353965-185438965 GCF_002870075.4 Lactuca sativa | reverse complement strand
AATGTTTGATAATATTGGTTATATAAGTAATGAAAGTGCAATGTTTAGGCTCACCGAATAATGCTTAGGCTCCTTACAGGAGGGATCTCAAGGTCAAATATTTGGTGTTTAAATTACTTGATTAAAAAGCATATCCAACTTTTTCAAGTGATGATATGTCAATTATCATGTTAGTATGCCATGAGTTATGACATTTATCATGTTAGTATATGCTATGAAATTTACCTCTCTATTAGAATACTAGGCGAATGCCCGCGCGTTGCGCAGAAACACCTATATAGTTGAAGTCTTTACAAATATATGTTTTTTTTTAATATAATAATAACGTTGTTGTTAAATTTTATATAATTATTCGTAGACTAAATTGATATAATATATTGATTATTTTGAATTATATGATAATATATACATCTATTATAATTGCATAATGTCAATCGTTTGAATGACTTCTACACGCGAGTTACATATGAATAAAATTAAACATAATATATGGTTTAATGTTATTTATAGTTGTTGTTATTGTTGATCAAATTTTTAAAATTTATTTGCTTATTGTTTTAATTTCTATAATTATAGTTATTTAAAACATCAAATATTGTTTTTTGATTTTAAAGGTAACAATGTAATCATTTATATAGATTTATTTTTAACTATTATTATTGTAAGATATTTATATTAAATTTTATGCAATGGATTGTATTTTTGTATATGATACTTTATTTTCTATTATGAGACATTAAATGCAAATTTAATTTGACAATTAGTAAATCTATAAATAATATTTTTTTAAACATTTAAAATTACGATACGCAAAAATGTTTGTCATCTTCATTTATGACATGGCCTTTCTTGACAGGGGATTTAATGATACGCAATGTGAGTCGTAAATGCACGTACTTACGACACGCAAATGCATGTCGTCTTCCTTTATGACATGGTCCTTTCTTGATACGCATTGTGTGTCGTAAATGAGCGTTGTAAATGTTTGTCGTAAATGTGCGTCGTAAATGCGCGTCGTAAATAGATGCCTCGCAAAAGCATGTCGTCTCTCGTTATGACAGGGCATTCCTTGACACGCATTTGCGCGTCTTCTAAGCGTTTTATGAAACGCATTACGTGTCGTAAAAGGCTGTTTTTCTAGTAGTGTGCCAAGGATGGAACCGAAGATCATTTGATCTTTGCGATACCATGGACTATATTCTGGACTGGCGATAGGCTTGCCTTCTTTGTCATTGATTGTTTTGGTGGGTTGATTGGATTCATCAAGAAATGAGTGTGGATTCGATCTACTTTCGCCAAACTAGGTAATTGAAAGATGAGTTTTGTAGTCAGATGAGTGTCGGCTATGATTTGCGTTTGTTTGTTGGTTATTGAAGAACCCTAATTGTGAGAAGATGGGATGTTGGATCGAAGAACTCGTGAGAGTAATGACAGCTCTGATACCATATAGTGAAAAGACTATATGCATCCGTATATTGATTTCTTCAATAACATGTACAAACGTGAGTCTCTTTATAGCCAGAATATGGTCACAACTATATACACTAAACTAGGAAAGAATACAACTAATTATATACAATTTAAATGACTCTAAATATATAAAAGATACATGAGATATCTTAGTCCTTAATACGGGTGCGTACAGGGAGTGGGAGCATAGATTTTTATCTACTAAATGAGTGGCTAGTATTGCGTCTCACGGTATCATAAAATTAGGTTATTCTTATATATATATATATATATATATATATATATATATATATATATATATATACATAATTGGAAAGCCAATCATACCACACATGTAGTCATCTCGTACATGGCAATCTAGACATACCACATAGGTAGTCATTCGATATAAAGCAATCCAGACATACCACAGGTAGTTATCTGGTACGACATACCACATAGGTAGTCTTTCGATAGAAAGCAATCCAGTCATACAATATAAGTAATCATCCCATACAAGGTAATCGAGACATGCCACACAGGTAGTCATCTAGTACAAAGCAATCCCGACTGAACAAGTAAATAGAATTTACATATTAGACTCTACACTCTCTAATACCAAACCATGCATACTATAACCATACATATTATAAGAAAAGAACATACACATTTGTATAGTGTAGTAAGAAACTCACGTCGAATATAATATGGATCACAACGAGCAACCACCAAAACTCCAATGGACTCAAGGCACTTACTTTTTCCTTATATAAGTGTTTTAGAGTATTAATAAGAAACAATAGCCTATCATTTAAACTAGTTAGTCCTAGTTCAAATTCCAGTTTTTAACCCCAAAACAACTGTCTGTTCAAGACCATTTTTTCTCCCCTTAAACCCAATCAATCAAGAATGTTATTACATATTTAGAAATTTCAGCTCCATACCTATAAATGGATATATTACACTAAGCCTACTTATTTTTCTATGATTTACTATGAATTTTACAAAACAGCATATATCAATGCAACTATATTCGAACCAATAAGTGAAAATGACAATTTTCACCCTAGTTAGATTCATCAATCGGTCAAGGAAAAAATCATCAACTGCTAGACTAAAAACCTGAATGTTGGGAACTGGCTAGCTCAATTCCAATATTCCCTGATCTTTCTATAATTTTTGCAAAATATGGCAGAAACGAGCAAAATATATAATTTTCCAACTTTGTCTTCTTGGGTTAATTTGGTTCTTAGCCTCTTAATACATCATTAAACGACCCCCAAAGTTGGAAACGAATGACTTAATAGTGGATACAATGTATTGAGTCCAACTGTCACCTTGAATTTCAAACCACTACCCAAAGTATATTGTTTAAAAGAGAAATTCAAATTTCAATGCTAGAATGGTAAAATCATGAGTATTCTAGGGGTTTATGCTTCTACTAAGGATATAATGACTCAAAGCTACCAACACAAAGCACCACCCATTGCCAATCTAGCATAGTGGCCAGTGGAGGTCGACGATGGTGGCCATGGTAGCCATGGTGATGATATATAATGTGCTTCTCCGTAGCCAGGAGTTTGTGAGGTGTGTATGTTCTCCGTGTGGTATACGAGAGAGAGAGAGAGAGAGAGAGAGAGAGAGAGAGAGAGAGAGAGAGAGAGAGAGAGAGAGAGAGAGAGAGAGAGAGAGAGAGTTTTTATTAAAAAATACCATTTTAGTTTTCTAAAACAACAAAAATTATATTACTTTTATTAAAAGTTCTTTGGAATTTAATGACTTTTTTTATTAAAAAAATATTACTTTAAACTAAAAAAGTTATATATGATTGAACCTTAATCAGGCTGGAAGAAGTATATAAATTTACAACTTACTCACTACCAAACAAAATTATATGCCAAAAAATAGAATTTAATATGATATGTGCAGGATACATACTTTTTGTGGCAGGTGTCCATAATAAGCTCTCCTTGGCACAATAATTTAGACCAAACGCTACACTTCAAGCTTGAAATTGAAAAAATCCATTAAATTAGTAAAGACAAAAACATTAGAATAAATATCACTGTGCAGATATATGTTGCTTCATAAAGGTATTTTAGGTCAACTTCGGACAAATGCTTCAAAGCTAAAAAGCAATAGGGGAAGCTATAGTTAGTGCTAACTATACACAACCCTCTTCCAAGGAGTCCTAGCATCCACACAAGTTTTACCACTGAAATAATAAATTTTAATAAACAACTCATCATAAATCCAGTGCTACTTGAAGCATTTAACATAATAGGGGTGATGTATTTTGTTTTTACCCATCAGAGCATTAACATGCAATTCTTTACCTATAGTAGCAAGATGCAAACACCTCACCCCCAATAGGAAAACATATGTCAAAAATATCGAATGACGATTTTGCCCCCATTTATACATTTGTTTAATAATTGCCATTTTCCCAAACTTAACATTTGGGCTGTTAAATTTGACAGCCATGGACCAAGATTAGATAACAGGACCACAAGGAAAGATGTTAAATAGATATAAAGATTGAAAACTATAATAATATATAAAAGAAATCAAAAGATAAATCAACTTCTCAAGTATATTTTTATCCTTTCCCTTGAAGTAAAACCTCCCTGATCACAAAACTTTAAAAATGTTCACCAAAATCACCTAACTTTCGAAAATAGGTAGTAAAATCATCAAACTACCTCATCATTTTATAAGTTTTTCAAATTTACATCAAAGATTCATTTTTGGAAAACGATTTATAAAGTCTAATTATCAAATTAGAAATGAAGTCAAAGTGCATTGCTCTTTATTGCAATTTAACCCTAAAAAGAATGCATTGTACTATATATCCAAAATAACATTTCATATAGTTTACCTGAAAATTTCATGATGCAACAGAAACTCAGCTTATATTTTCTTCCCATCAAATGATATCAAGTGAGAAGTAGTCAGTTACTATATATCCCCAACATGATTAACTAAAAAAGTACTTCATATTTAGAAAAAAGAAAAGTTTGTGTGCAAAATATTCACCCTTGAGGAACTCCTGTGAAAACTTCCAATCTGGTCAAAATTGGAGAGAGAGAAACACGAAGAGTACCAATAAAGCAAGGATGTTCCAAACATAAGATAACTCCATGAAGATAAAAAAAATGGAATTTAAGTAATATCATGCTTCATTGATATGCAGTTCATACATATGAAAACCTTAACGCATAGCAAAAACGCAAAATCCCAGATTAGTTTCACTTGGGCATTTCCACAAACAGTTAGCATGCATTGTCTATGCATTAGAAAAAAATGAGAACAAATAATCAAGGGAATTGAGAAATACCTTGAAACACAGAATCAAGATTTCAAAACTGATACTAAATTTTCCATATGATGGTAAGCCATCTTTGATTTCGGGATAAAGGTAGAGGGGAACGAAGGTTATTACAGAGCAACATGCCTGACGTTAAATGGGAATTTGCTCTACTTTGGTAATTGGTAGCATGGATGTTAGCTACAACTCCAGGACACTATATGTTAAAATCGATAGTTATAGACAATGTGTGAAATCTGGGCTTGTTCTCTTTATATAAATATGTTTTTTTTTTTTGCAGATGGGAACCTCATTTCCACCACATCAGGTATGTTTTGTGGCAAATTTGTAGTGAATAAATTACAATGTATCTATTTTTTTCTTACTTTTCAGGTGGAAGGATGACCATACATCAAATTGAGGTCGAGTTTGTGTTAGAACTGAAACAACTCCTGATTCTATATTTACGTGTAGATATGTTTCTTGGGCTTGATAAATATATGAGCAGTGCAATAGTGTGTGCAAAAATCTGTCAAGAAGGTATGACAGTCTCTGATTTATTTTATTTCATAGTTGTTTCAGTTTATTTTTAACAAATGATTTTTCTATTGTAGAAAAGTTTCAAGATCTGATAACAATGGCAGAATTCGAAAAACCATATTTACATGAAGGATAAAGTAGCCATGTATGTGCCATTGGATCCGTTCTTTCCTTATTTTTTGTATGTTTTTTTTTATTATTTGTGATTTTGAGTCCTATAAAACTGGCTTGCAAATTCTGCCCACCAGGTGCTCGATGTAATGCCGAGGCCTCAAATTTGAAATTTTCCATCATTTGTTGATGGTAAATCCAAGTGGTGCTTCCTTTATGATTACTTTCTAAAAGAACATTTAACAGATCTTTATGTGGTTGAAAATTGTAATCCAGTCATATTGCCCTTCTATGTCCAAGGTAGGAGGATCTTATTCTTAAGGCCCATTTGATTCTCTGTAGTATCTAATTTTCTTTTCTTTCTCAGGTCATGATAATAAGCATATCCATAGATGTGAAAAGAAAAAGAAGGAATGATAATAAGTTTTGTCATTTGTTGTTGTAGGTGGTGTAACCCCAATTCCAGCTAATGGGGCCATTTCACCTACACCAAGCCTGTTATTTCTATATCAACAAATGATAAGCTGATAAATTGCTTTTCCCTTTACTGCATCTAAATTATTGGAAATAGGAGTAGACACATCCACACTTGACACAGTATTTAATCTTCTGGTTCTTTTGAGGAATAATTTTGTGATCCTGCTTTCATGTATACCTCATTTATTCTGTCCCATCTTATTAATCTATTTAGTCCTCACTAGAAAACACCCGGTCCTTTTTTTGGAACGAAACCTTTTATAAAACAAAAGAAAAGCTGCAATTAGGTTGAGAAAGACTTGCCTCAAAAGGGCTGATTCAATACCAGTAATATAATGACATGGGCAGATTTACTCCCCTGCACCTTGTGCACCAAGGCAAAGAAACAGATGAACTTGAAACAAAGATGAAGAGGATAATATACTTGGAGCCTAAGTACTAATTGCTGAAAAAAACTTGGTTCTTAATTAAATACAAAGAAATGTCATACCCTATTCATACTAAGTCTAAAGGTGTCCTGCTCATACACAAAAACTGGAAGAAAAAAGTATTAAATAAATAAACTTCCGAAAATACCCCTGGATCTTATTTTCTGAATTAATCCAACAGTTAATACAAACGCTCATGATCTGCAAGTTCATCAATATTCGATGTTAAGGAGCAATAACTAATCCCATTACTTTACCTATTAAATTTGGAAATGGAAAAATATTTTAGAATTAACTGTGTACCTTTATAAAATTATTTGATATTTTATATGAAATTATCCTATAATATAAAAGGGTATAATAAACAATATTAAAACGTTCTAGCAAGTAGTCTCCTGAGTCTAGTTGAAAAGCGGACAGATCACCACCAAGAATATGTTTCCACGACTTGTAATAACTCAAAGGATCTTCTTCATTCTCCTTATCAGTATCATACAAAGGACTGATTGCACACTCTCTTACCATTGCTCCAAAATTTCTCAAAGGATCTTCTAATATTGTAACACAAATTTCATCACCATTTTTAATCTCATTCTCCCCAAACATCCAATGACTTAACCATACTACATCTTCATCTGTTTCTGGTAAAGCAAATATATGACCATAATATATCCAGGTGTGATTTGTTGTCACGTTCTCTACTTTAATTTTTAACCAACTTAACTTTCCTGTGCGTGTGAATGTATGCACAAAGCATATATTTATTCCTTGTATGGTTTTATTCATTGAAGATGATGGCATGGCTATTGATATTGATATTGATGACCCCTTGCTTTTATGAATATGAGGTAACCAATCTGGAACTGCTTTCCCAGGAAAACATGTGCTAAATATTCCAAATTCGTAAAACATCTGCAAAAAAAAAAAAAAAAACATTAAATTCTATGAATTTTATGCATATTAGTGTGTGTGTGTGTGTGTGTGTGTGTTTGTGAGATCCATAGAAACAGAGCAGAAGTAAGAGAATACCTGGACTGGGAGTTTATTTGAAAAAGACAATTTATATGAATCCCATATCTGCATCTTCTGATCTTTCACATGTTGTAAATTTGTCCACCCCAAGCTACATAATATCTGCTCATCAATTTGTGCTATAGCTTGAAATTTTATTATGCCTTCAATTTCGGTCAATGACTCTGAACCCTTGTAATATACAGCTGGTGGGGTCGACATTTCTTGAGGGAATGTTATCTTAATAAGTGAAAAACACTTTTCAGTAGACAAAGATTTGATTGTAGGTGGAGGGCACAATACTGACTTCAACATCCAACAATCATCAACATTGAGTACCTCAAGCCTGCTAAGGCTTCTCACACAATCCGGCAGGGAATCAATTGGATTCTTACTTAGATATAATTCCTTCAGCATTGACATGCTACTGAAGTCCTTTGGAAAGGATTCGTTAGATAAATTATTGCCTACAAGCGACAAGGTTACTAGTGAAGGTAGCAAAAATGATTTTGGAGTTTTCCCTAAAAATTCTCCAACAGAAGAGGAAGATGCATATGACTCCATATCCTTCATCCGCATTAGAAATTCACTAGCACCTAAGCAACCGTCTAATGATAAGCTTCTAACATTCTTTAACTTACTAACACTTATAGGAACATTATTAAGCTTACTGCATTGGCTCAAGTCAATAATAACAAGGCCATCACATCCGCCAATTGACTCACACACATGAACCAAGCTTTCACAGCTTTTAAGAATCAACCTCTGGAGTGCAGGTAGCCCAGAGAAGCCTTCAACTCTAACAAGCTTGCAATAACTCAGATTAAGAATCTTCAATGACCCAAGAACCTGTTCCATTGGATATCTTCTAATCAAGATTATTATAACAAAGATATTAGTAGTCTAAAAATTGAAGTAAAAGCTTTAATTTCATACCTTAGGCTTCTTCCAGAGCTGTGTCAGATTACTGTGAGACATGTCAAGAGCAACCAAATTTTCCATTGGTAAGTCTGAAGGTATGACATTTGAATGGAATCCATGCATGGACAACCACCTTAAACCTTTTGGAAAATTCTTGTAAGATCCGTCCATTTTTACATTGTTGAGTTGGAGCAGCTTTAGCTTATCCATCTTTCTTAATGCATCTGCTCTTAATTCGACTTTTTTGCAACGAGAAGACGAAAGCATTAGTAGAAGTCGAGCAAAAAACAACAAAATTCTTAAAAAGAACTCATAGACAATCTGGATTGGTTGAGCAGCTCCAAAACTCTTGTTCAGATCATCATTTTGGAAATTATGCTGTGTCACATTACTTATTGATCTACATAATGTCTCTTCCCTCAATAAATTCATGTCAAGGATAAGACCTTGAGTTCTTTGGGTACCCTATATATCAAAAAGAAAATTACAACAAACATTAAGTGTTATATAGATGATAGAGCTAACAAATACTCATGATGACTATGTTGTGTTTACCTTGTCTTTTTTCAATAAATTGAGGGACTCCTCATGTTTCCATACTCGACTACGCTTCCATGGCTTATCAGGTGATTCTTTGCGTACTAAATCTCTCCCCATATCTTGAAGCAACTGATGCATTGTAAACTCATTATAATCTCCAATTGTGAGAAGACATCTATCGATGAGCTTTTTAATCCCATATGATGTTTGAAACCCGCATTCCTTTAATATTGTTTCTGTAAATTCTCTTTCTTTTCCAACAAAAAAGCAAGCAATGTGCTTGAAAAGTTCTTTACAGTCCCCTGATAAAGAACCAAAGCTAATTTGCAGAACATCTTGTACATCTGTTAAATATCCTTTCGCCTCCAACATTTCAAGGACATCACTCCATATGGCTGCATCTTTATTAATTAATGAGCTACCCAAAACTTTAAGAGACAATGGATGTCCTCCACAATACTTGGCAACTTGTTCTGCTTCTTTCTCATAACCTTTCCTGGGATCATTGTTTCCAAATGCATGCCAACATAAAAGTCTTACAGATTCAGTATCACTTAAGACACGAAGTGCATGCTTTGTATGTTTTGGAGGGAATTTCATACGAAACAATGAACACTTTTCTGTTAGGGACTTATCTTTGGTTGTTACTATAATCTTGCTTCCTGGATGAAAACCTTTTGTTCCAATCAACACATCCAGTTGCTCAAAGTTATCAACATCATCAAGAACCAAAAGTGTATTCTTCCTAGATAATGCCTTTTCAACCTTAGATGTGCACAGATCTGCATTATTCTCTTCAATCTTTGTTTTCTTGAGAATGTCTCCAAGTAGCTGTTTTTGCAAATCTAGTTGGGAACATGTTTGTTGTGCGCTTCTTCTTCCAATGGCTTCAACAAAGCTACTTCTTTCAAATTCATGGCAGTGCAACATATACATATGTTTTGCCAATGTTGTTTTCCCGATCCCAGGCATTCCCCAAATTGTGAGAATTTCAGCAGCTTCAGAAGATCCCCCTTTTATCCAGGAACTGATGGTAAAAATAGAATCCTCCATCCCAATTATGAGTGGCATTCTCGTTTGCAAGTGTAGTTCCAGTCTCGTACTAATTTCTTTCACGACTTCTTCAATGACCTCCGTCTCTCTTCTGAAAAAGCAATCAAATTCGATCAACAAGACACAGCAGCCCATATATCAAAATAAAGACTAAACTGCAAAAATGGTCCCTGTGGTTTACTCAAAATTGTCATTTTGGTCCAAAAAAGTTTGGACTAGTACCACAGGTCCAAAGTTTTAATTTTGTTGCGAGTTTGGTCCCATGTGCGTTTAATTTTTTTATAATGACGATTTTACCCTTACTTTTTTCTTTTTTAGTTTTTTTAATTATTTAAAAACTTTTCTAATTAAAAGAAAAATAAAAAAGAAATTACTTCTCTCTCTCTCTCTCTCTCTCTCTATATATATATATATATATATATATATATATATATATATATATATATATATATATAGGGTAAAGTGAATATACCTAACAACCTTATATAAGCTTAGGTACCTAACTCCATAATACTACATTGGCTTGTATCATATTTACATTGTAATTGTCTAAGGTTCTTAAACTTCAAACCCATAACTTGATTACTTAAAAAATCTTTGGACTTTCACAAATATCTTTCTTTTACATCACGTCTTTCTATCGAACACCACCTGATGGGCTTCATATCATACCGCTACAAATGGAAGGATGTAGGAGATATATAATGATGAATTTCCAAACTTTTTTGAAGTAAATCAAGTTTAGGGATGAAGTTTAAGAACGTTGGATGATTGCAATGAAAATTTAATGCAAAATGACGTAGTTTGATGATGTTAGGTACCTAAGCTTATATAAGGTTGTTAGGTATATTCACTTTACCCATATATATATATATATATATATATATATATATATATATATATATATATATATATATATATATATATATATATATACACTAAGCTTCCATGAATTAATACCACTGCAAACACAAACAATATGAAGCTTATAACCTCAAAAATCCATAATTTTCAAACCTTTATAACCAGAAGAAGTTCTATAAAACACATGAAAATTGGTACTTCAAGAACACCATTCATTTGCTTCTCTCTCCTCTTGCTCATGCTACAGTTTGAAGCATTATCATGTCCGTTGAAACTGTCTACTCCATCACCAAATCAATTTGCAGCTCTGGTTTCGAATGGAATAAAGATGATGATGGAGAAAAAGATGTTTTCGATATAACAAGAGGAAGGAATCGGAGCTAGGGTTTGTTGTGGATCTTCATAGCAGCGAGTGTTTTTGTAGTGGATCTTCATAGAAACTATGGTGAGGGATTTCAGATTGACAGTGAGATAGATAGATCTAAAACGGAGGCAAAACCCTAACTAGATCTTCATAGCAGTGGCGACGAAACCCTAATCGGAGCTAGGGTTCGTTGTGGCTCCGACGACCTTGATCTTCATATCTATCCTTCTTCGACTTTTCTAGGACTACCGTTACTATACTGACTAGTTAATCCGATGAAGGCTCTAGAAAGCAACATTTTTCTCTTCAATGATGTCGCCTTCCCCAACGTCTTTGACGACGAAGGATCCTTATATGTCGATAATGGAAGATGAAACCCAGAAACTGAGAAGAGGAAACCCATAAGATGAAACCTAGAAATTGGGCTGGAGAAGATGAAACCCGGTTTCTACCAAAAAGAAAATGATTCACAACAGATATTTTGAACATAGAAAATCGATTTTGGAAGACGATAGTCATTGGAGAAAGACAAAGGAAGGTTGTTGGTGGGTTTGGGTTGCAAGGAGGAAGAACAAAGGGAAGGGGAGTGTATTTTTGATTGTATATGTTCTTGAATGATTGTCCGGAGAGAGAGAGAGAGAGAGAGAGAGAGAGAGAGAGAGAGAGGACCCTTTGTAATTAAATAATAAAAAATAGTAAAGGAAAAAACAAATAGAAAGGGCTAAATCCGTCATTTGAAGAAATTCTAAAGGTGATTTTGATTAAACTCGCAACAAAATGAAAAATTTGGACCTGTGGTGCTAGTCCAAACTTTTTTTTGACCAAAGTGACAATTCTGAGCAGACCACAAGGACTGTTTGTGCAGTTTGGTCCAAAATAAACAAAACCTGTCAATAATTATTTAGTCTTTTGCATCCTTTTAATTAATATGAGAGGGACTAAAAAAAATATACACACAATTTAACCAAATGGTGGGGCCACTTAATTTGTATATGTTTCCACAGCTTTGTATGGACTTGGTTCCAGGGGTGGAACACGAGCATTAAAACTAGGGAAGTCGATATCAAAATTTCAAAAGGAACCATTTAAAGATAGACATTTTTATTAGAAACGACAAATAACATTTTAAAGATCGACTGATTTCCATAATGATATTCGCTACATAAAAATTAGCAAATAACTACATTTACATAATAATCCAACATAACGAAGGCAAATATCTACTAAGAAACAACTATATATTCTAATAAACAATAATTTTAAGAAAAATAGTAATTGATGTAACAATATAAAATAAATTTTGGTAATTAATAGATACATTTATGTTATAAAATTCTAACCATACTAAGGAATATCTTTACTTTGTTTGTTTTATATTTTACATATTACTTACCATACGATTGTAATTATTCATATATTATGTTTTACATATATGAGTCTTAGTGACTATGTTAATTCTTTTTCATTTATTTCAGTGAAATAACAAATAAGTAATAAGAATTAAGAAGTAAGAAATAAATGTGTTTATTCAATAATGTAAAGATTGGTTTTTTTTTGCAGCTTTTAGACTTGCGTCTTTTCGTATCTTTTAGATAGATATACACAATTTGTTTTGACCTAGTAACTAATGACATGAAGAAATAGAGAAAAAGATAAAGAGAATACCAAATACACACACCTTATTTGTTACTCCGGCGGTGGTGAGGAAAAAAGAGTGAAAAATGGCAGCCAACAGTCACGTGACCGACAAAGAGCAAAGAGATCATATGGAATCGGCGAGTAGTCCGACGACCAACATAGAGAGAGAGAGAGAGAGAGAGAGAGAGAGTGTGTGTGTGTGTGTGTGTGTGTGTGTGTGTACTGGAATAGCGAGCAATCCGACAACCCGTGAGGAGGCTCGAGGCGGAGGTGACGTTTTCGGTCAGATTTAAGATTTCTTTTCTGTGATTTATCATTTTCTTAAACGCAAAACTTATTAGATTATAGATTGATGGGTTTTTATAGAGTTTTAAGATTAGTTTTTTGATTGATTTGGTGTTATTTGTTTTTTATGAGGCAAAATGTTTGCAGTCTGCGGACCACATCTATAGACTTCTGCAGTAGACGAGGTGGACCAAACGTCTGTAATCTGAAAAAAGAAGGTTGTTTGTTTTTTTAACATCTGTGGGCTACTAAAATAAACTGAAATCTAAATAAACTATTTTTTAATATTTTTATGACTTTGTTATAAATAATTAACAAATCTAGATCAACTTTTATGTATTATTATATAAAAATAAAAATAAAAATGATATGAATTAACGTGTATATATATATATATATATATATATATATATATATATATATATATATATATATATTTGATAAAAACCAACAACTTTGATTGCAAAATTATAACTAAACATTATAATTATTGATCAAAGAGTTTGATACATAAATGGATGAAAATAAACTTCGATTTTTTCAATTAAATCAATTAAAAACGTACCATAAATATTTTTTTCAAGAAATTAACGGAACTATATTAAATAATGTTTTACAAAATTTGGCAAAAAAATATAGGAATATATTATGATTTTTTTTCATATTTATATAAACAACTTCAACGATTATTATTATAATAAATCTTTATTTATAAATTTGTCAAAAATATCATGTTTGTATCGTCAATTTTTTTTTTAGTTATCTATTTTTTTTTTCAAATTGTTTATAATTAATAAAGTTGGAAAATATATAAATTAAAAGAAAACTTGAAAAAAAATAAAGATATATATGTTTTTTTAGGCTAGAAGATGTCTGAAGATGTTAGAATATGTTAGAAGAATATGATCCACATCTGCGCCAAGAAGAGGCAGCGCAGACATTTTTAGGTCTGCGGTTTTCAAAAAAACAAACAGTCTGCGAATGCTAATGTCTGCGCGGCGCAGACAGAAGAGACCACGCATATCTGCAGACAAAAAACAAACAATACCTTGGTTTCCTAAACAAAAAAGGTTAGATTTGATTTTTTGCAGTGATTTTCGGAATTTTAAACAGTTGATTATTTATATAGTCTCAAAGTTAATAACCAGTATATGTAAAACTGTTTAAAACAAGCGGGCCTAATCAGTCTTTTTGGTGATATTTCGTAACTGATATACATGTATACATGTATTATGAACGTCAAAATCAGGGGGGCCATGGCCCCCCGGCCCCTAAGAGCATCCGCCACTACTTGTTTCCATTATATGATGTATTTTGGTTGTAGTTCTCCATACAAAAGTGAAGAAGTTTGTGGAAATATTGGATGAATGTTTTACCTCCCAGTTGCATCTTTTCCTTTCAAATCAGCAATCTTTGTAAGTCCTTTCGTCCACATCTCCAACTTATGAGCATCTTCAATTTTCTTCTCCGCATCCTTTTCGGACTCAATCCTCTGTTTGTGTTTAAATAACGCTTTTCCAAAAGTGCTCTTTTGCTTCCTGATATGTGTAGGCTCAACGTTGTAAAAAATGGGGAGGACAATATGGTTAGAGTCCCTTCGTTGCTCAAGGATCATCATGAGCTCATCCAGGCACCATGTTGAAGATGCGTAGTTCTTAGATAAAACAATTATTGAAGCACGAGAGCCTTTTATAGCTCTTTCAAGCTCGGGTTTAAGTTTTTCACCGGTTTCAACCTCTTCCTCATCAAGAAAGGTAGAGATGTTTTCATTCACCAAAGCTTGGTAGAGGTGATCCGTAAAACCTAGACGAGTGTCTTTCCCTCTGAAACTCAGGAAAACATCATATGTTATTGGGGCTTCTTGTTCTTCTGATAATTCAGTGAGGATGGCCATGAAAGTTGTGAATTACAAGACTGTATATGATCAGGTAGGATTATAAGTTTCACTACTTCTGATTTTGGTTGTCTTTGATCTAAACTAGTCATCGTTTGGTAGCAAGTTCAATGTTTGTTGTCTTGTTTAGCTTGACTTGGTCTGCACTTAAATAGATTCTTTTTGGCTTTTCTAAAAGACAACAATAAAATATGATTTGTAACTTTTAAAAAATATTAAACTTTGGCTTATTAAGGACTTTTATAAATAGCTACTATTACATAAATAATAGAGAAAATTGAAAAAAATGGTCCCTTTATGAATCGGTCCAATAACTTTCGAAGTTGTAAGTTTGGTCCTTTGGGATTCAGTCTAGTGAATTTGGTATCAATTTTGCCTCAAGATAACAAGGTTGAGTCCAAGGCTACCACATGACCAACCTAAATGAGCTTATTGAACTTAAGAGCTGTTCGTCTTGTCTCTTCTTTGAGGTTACTTTGTTTTCCATGTTTTTACTATCTGTGAAGTTATGAGGTAATCTTCTAATCACAAAAAAACGAACAATAGTTTTCTGCATTGTCACTTTTATGCATGTCTCAGTTGTTTCCTCATACCAATTAACACCAAAACCATGCTAGAATCTAGATGAGTAAGTAAAGTATGTCATGTAGAAAGATGCAGATTTGTAATAATAGGTTCACAACATCTCAGAGCATATTTCATTGTTTTATCTACGTCCTTTGAGCACTCAAATCCCATGCATATGTTCTGATTTTCATTCTCTCCTTCAGTGTAGGAAACACAAAGATCTTTATTTGTGGATGTTCAAATGCCTGAATGCCCTACCCAACATCTGTTTGGTGATTATGAAATATGGGAGCATTGTGATGGCGGGAGAGAGAAAACAAATGAAAATCTTCCAGAGAAAACAAATGTAATCCGCCCTACAAGAACACTAGGTAATTGAAATGAAGATCCACAAGTAGTAGTTCTTTCTTCAGTAAATGTAGACGACCTGTTTGATAAAATGTCTGAATAAGGAAAGATTCTTATAAACCTACTTAAATCTGATACTTTTAGGCTTTACAGGAGGAGAGCATTGAGTAATATCAACAAGAACATCATCAGAGCTCCACCAGCATATCCTTATGCTGCTAATGGTTTACCAGGGTAATAAAATCAACTCGTGTATCTTTCTTATTCATCCATTAACCTTTGTGAACATTGATCTTCTCTTTCCTCAAGTACCCATGTTGATATTCTTTCTTTCTAGAAAAAAACCCATGGTTAGTAAGAAACTTGTTCCAGTTGATCCATTACTAAGTCTGTAAAAGGCCTTATTTCTTGATTTTGTGGATACATTGTGATTTCTTTTTAAAGATTGTAAGAATCTGCCTACAGTTTGAGCGACTTTAACCCCTATTTTTATTTCTTTTATGGTATATCTAAGTTTGCATATTGTATACATCAACTTCCTTTTGATGACAGGGTAAAAAGCCAAAATTCCAAATTATCTCTTATGAGATTGAGACTGAAAACTTGAGCATCATTGATGCTGAAGATGATTTGAATGCACCAATGTTTGTTCAACATACAGAAGCTATGCTGGATGACATAGAGACGATGGTAATTTATTTTCTCATCTTTGGGTTTAATCTTCTTGTTCTTTTCTTCTTTTAAGTTGAAAATAACTTAAAAGTATTGGATCCTTATTTCGGGATGAAGATGTATACGAGGAGCCGCTTTTGGACATTGACAATGCTGATTGAGTACATTGATAAAATTTTTGCCCACTACTAAATGCAAGAGGTAGATTTAATTTTTTTTTTTATTTGTCTATATGCACATTTGTCATTAGGATTCTTGTTTTATGTATTCATGGGCATTCGTTGATGGAAGATTTGTGTCTTTTACTAGAAGTAAAAAATGAGTAGTGGGGAACCATACATTCCATACACATGGACTAAACTGGCAAACTGATTACAATTCTATTTGGGGGCAAAAATACCTAAGTATAATGTCTTATAAAAAAATTGGAAGTATAATGGTATGTATGAGTAAAATTTTGAAATATAATGCCTTAATATGGAAAAGAGGTCAAAGTTGAATTAATTGCAAGAAATAGCATAACGTTTATAGCATCCTACTTTCATTTCTTTTTAAAGTATAATGTCCTAATCTGAAGTTGAAAACACAAGGTATAATTTACTAGATTTTTCAATGTATTATGCGTTATTAAAAAAAGGATTGAATGTAGAATGAGACATATTTAAATTCCCATTTCCGCTTGACCAAAATGAATGACATTTTCCAATAAAATTGCAGGTACTAACATGTTATTCACCAACATACATGTCACAACAACATGACATAACAGACAGGATGAGAGGTATTATCGTCGATTGGCTAGTTGAGGTAACAACGTTACACATCTATTTACTTAAATTTATTCACAGCAAATTTAAAATGACATAACAGACAGGATGAGGGGATTGTTGGTTTTCAATTTTCAAAGTCCCGATGTGAAGTTTGAAAGAGCTAGAACACTAGATGCTTTGAAGTAAGTTCTTTTGGGGAGAATAACCCAATGAATCTCATGTGGCTTGGGTTAAATGGAATAGAATCATGGCAGATAAAGGCAAGGGGGCAGGACTAGGTATTGTAAATGGATTTGGAGATTCAAGAACAAAAAAGATAGCTTTGGGCTAAAGCAGTGAAAAACATACATTGTGATGATGGTTTACTCTCCTTGGATTTGGTTAGAAAGCTCACGGTGCTCTTGGAAAAATATAGTTGATGTTGTCTTTCAGCTCAGCTCGAATAATATAGATGCATTTGGATTGATGACAAGAAATTTGTGAAATGGAGCTGATAAAAATTCTGGAATGATCAGTGTTGTAATTGTAATGGGCCTCTAAAATCATCTTTCATAGACTATTTGCTTTTGACGTGCAGAAAAAAGAGAATGTAGCAGAGTACTTCATTGGATCTGGGGGGGTCTTCAATCTATGCCATACACTGTGGTTTGAGAGATGTGGAGTTTATGTAATAACATCATATTTAAGCATTATATAAGGTTAAACAACCAACAAACCTGGACAATTGTGATGAATACAAGTTTCCAGTGATAGAAACTGTTGAACACGACTCTTTTATATGGGAAACAACAAGACTTTTATTAAGACACTTAAGGGAAACTTACACTTTGTGAGACTACTACACACTTTGCTTTCTTTGAGGCTTTCTTGGATAGTTTGGAGCAAATGAGCTCCATACCTATTTATAGGCCTCTTAGGAAGGTTCTAGATACTAGCATACACTTACTACATACTAGATAACTCTAGAACTATCTAACATACTCTACATGCTTCCATATGTTTCTAGAACGTTCTACCATGTTCTGGAGAGGTCTAGGTTGCTCCAGTGTCTTCTAGAATGATCCATATCCTTCCAGGGTCTTCCATGTCGTTCTAGAGTATTCTAGACTCTTCCGGTATATTCCAGAGTCTTCCATAGTCTTCCATAATGTTCTAGAATCTTCTAGAGCATTCTAGAACAAGCTAAAGTCTTCTAAATAATATTTGTTTTATTGGGCTAGTGATGATCTTTAACAGAAACAAGTTTGTACATACCATCTCCTGCCAAATATTCAACATCGATTGATCCCAATATTTAAAACTAGCAATATCAATACCACAAGTAACAAAGATATGGTTGAGAACTTTTACCAAACACCTTATGTGCATATGAAAATGAACATGGTTCTTATTTAAAGCAATGCTCTTTTTACATCAAAATGTCTAAACAAGATATTCTCTTTTCTGCTGGATTCAGATACAATGGCAGCGGAAGGCTTTCTAGTTCTCTTTCCTGAATCAACACCATAAGGTAGAAATAAAATTAGAATATTCCTTTATAGTTATTCTAACTCCTTTTCCCCCTTTAACTTTTATTTGGTTGACTGAACAAGCCATCACCTAAGTATATATAACTTTAATGGACCAAATACAAATGGAATCAATGACCAGTACAGGAAACAGTCTCTCTTCTGCGAGGCGAATTAGGGGATCTATGTTCTGAAAAATATCGGGAGGATAGAGCAGTCACAATAGAGGGAAATAGTCAATTAGGGTATGGAAGGAATTACGACCTAATAGTCAATAATTATTTGCCTATAACCCATTTCTATGCGATGCCTCTGATGATAAATTTTATTAAAATACTTACACTTGTTATCGCAAAACCCCATATCGATATCTAGCTCTATGCATGGGTTTTATGCCCCTCCAACGATGCCCATGTTCTCCACGAGGATAAATATATTTGATCCTTCTTGTAATGAGGTAATTTCCTATTGTGAATTCAAAACATGGGACATATTCACCAACCATGACTTTCCATGACTTGTAATAACCCAACGGATCTTCTTCTTTGTCTCCAGTAGTGTATACAGGGCTTATTGCACACTCCGTTACTATTACACCATCCTGCTCTACATCTTCTTCCTCATCATCTATTATGTTAATACTAACTTCATCACCAGCTTCAAGCTCGTTGTTAGCAAACATCCAATGGCTTAACCAAACTAAACCTCCATTCTCTGTTTGAATAGCAAATACAACACCATAATATGTCCAGCTGCGATTTTTTGTCACATTCCTTACTTTTATCCCTAAAACACTAACCCGTCCTGTACCCGGAAACATATGCACAAAGCCTATATTTAATCCCTGAAGACTTTTATTCACTGGAGATGATGGAATAGTAAATGATAATGATGATCCAGGGCTTCTGTTACCAAACCAATTTGGAAGCTCTTCCCCGGGAAAACATGTGCTGAATATTCCAAATTCAAAATACATCTGCATTCAACATATAAATTGGATATAATAAGTTTATAGCATTAATTCATGGTTGTGTTCTACATATGAGAGAGAGAGAGAGAGAGAGAGAGAGAGAGAGTACCTGGATCGGAAGTTTCTTTGCACTTATCCATGAATCTGAATTCCAGATTGTTAGATCAAGACATTTCACGTGCTGTAAATTTGTCCACCCTAAACTGCATAGTATCTTTTCATCAATTTGCGCTAAATCTTGGATTTTGATTTTCCCTTCAACTTCAGTTACGGAATCCGACATAAGGTAATTACAAGAGTATGGTGGCTTTCCTGGATGAAATGTTACTTTAACGAGTGATTGACAGTCATCCACGCGCAAATCTCTGAGTGTACTAATTATGGGGCAGCAAACTGATGTTAACTTTGAACATCCTGTAAGACTGAGTTTATCGAGCCTGATAAGGCTTCTCACACAATCAGGCAAAGAATCAATTGGATTTCCATCTAAATATAATTCCTTCAGCTTCGACAAGCTACTAAAGTCTTTGGGAAAGGATTCAGTCCGTAAATTATTATTTTTAAGTGACAAGGATAGTAATGATGGAGCCAATGAAAGCAAAAGTGATTTTGAACTTGCTGGTATACAATTTGTAAGCGAAGAGAAAGAATTATCAGTTTTCATGCTAATATCGTCTGCATTTAGCACTTTCATCTCACTGGAAAAGGCACTTGCGCCTATGCAACCGTTTATTGATAGAACTTTAAGTTTCTTTAACTTGCCAATGCTGCTTGGAATCTTTTGAAGCTCCTTGCAGTAGCTCATATCAAGAAAAGCAAGTTCATCACATCCACCAATTGATTCACACACCTCAGTCAACCTTTCACATCCTACTAAGATCAATCTCTCAAGCGCAGGTAGCCCAGGGAAGCCACCAATTCTAACAAACTTGCAGTAACTCAGGTTAAGAATCTTTAATGACACAAGAATCTGATGCATTGAAGATCATTCAATCAAGAACAGTATTAGGAAGATATCATATAATCAATTAAAAAATGAATTTAAGTAAATTAAATCTGTGAGTTCAATACCTTTGGTTTCTTCCAAAGCTGTGTGAGATTACTGTAAGACATGTCAAGAGCAACCAAATTTTCCATTGGTAAGTCTGAAGGTACGTATTTCAATTGGAAGCCATGCATACACAATCCTCTTAAACCTTCTGGAAAATTCTTGTAGGATCCTTTGAGCTTTACATGATTGAGTTGGAGTAGATTTAGTTTATCCATCTTCCGTAATGCATTTGTTCTCAATTCAATTTTCTTGCAACCAGAAGATGGGAACTTCAGAATGCTATGGTTTGATGGGCCTATTCCAAAAATCATGTTTGGATCATTGTCTTCCAATTCGTGCCCCGCAACACTCAATCCACGTAAAGGTTCTTTCTCTAACATTTTCATGTCAAGGACAAGCCCTTGGATCTTTCCTGTACCCTAGTCATGAAGATAATGATGGATAGCCTTATATGCAAAGTGTTTAATGGATGAAACAAAAGTAATGATCATATATGAAGAGTATGCTATTTTTATTACCTTATCTTCTTTCAACAAATTGAGGGACTCCCCATGATTCCATACACGACTACGTTTCCATGGCTTCTCAGGTGATTCCTTGCGAACTAAATCTCTCCCCATCTCTTGAAGCAATTGATGCATCCTCAACTCATTTCTTCCTCCAATCATGAGAAGACATCTATCGATGAGCTTTTTAATCCCATATGATGTGCGAATACCACATTCCTTTAATATTGTTTCCGTAACTTCTCTATCTTTTCCAACAAAAAAACATGCAATATGCTTAAACAATTCTTTGCAACTTTCAGATGGCAAAGAATCAAAGCTAATCTGGAGGACTTTGTGTACATGAGCATGGAATTCTCCTGTCTCTAGCATTTCAAAGGTATCACTCCATGTGGCCACATCTTCGTTATTTAGAGAACTACCCAAAACCTTAAGAGCAAGTGGATGTCCTCCACAAAACTTTGAAGCTCTTATTGCCTCTTCCTCATAACCTTCCTTAGGATCATACTGTCCGAATGCATGCCAACATAAAAGTCTTAGAGATTCTGTAGCACTTAAACCATAAAGTTCATGCTTTGTATGTTTTGGAGGTACTTTTATGCCAAAAATTGCACTTTTTTCTGTTAACGGCCCATCTTTGGTTGTTAATATAATCTTGCTTCCTGGATGAAAACCTTTTGTGCCGATCAACACATCTACCTGCTCAGAGTTATCGACACCATCAAGAACCACTAGTGTTGGTTTATTAAATAATGCTTTCTCAATCTTAGATGTGCACGCATCTACATCATGTTCTTCAATCATTCTTTTCCTTAGAATGTCCCCAAGAAGCTGTTTCTGTAAATCAAGTAGTACATATGTTTGTTCTGCACATTTTCTTTCAATCTCTTCAACAAAGCTACTTCTTTCAAATTCATGGCAGTGCAACCTATAGATATATTTTGCCAAAGTTGTCTTTCCGATCCCCGCCATTCCCCATATTGTGAGAATTTCAGCAGATTTTGATGATCCTCCTTTCAACCAGGAACTTATGGAAAGAATAGACATGTCCATCCCAATTAGATGGGGAATTTTAGTCCGTGTGTGTAGTTCCAGTCTGCTACTAATTTCCTTAACGAGTTCCTCAATGAATACAGTCTCTCGTCTGAAATTGAATTAAATATGATAAACGAGTCACAGCCCATGTAAATCAAAAATAATAAATGTAATCGATAATTAGTCTTTTGAATCCTTCGAATCTATTTCAAGACTCCATTATGACCCGAATGAATTCCTCGATGATAAGGGCTTAAAAGGTTTGTTTGAGAGCTTGACTGAAACGAAAATTTTTGACAGACCAAAATGCTATGAAACTATATCAGATGGCTTCAACAAGATTCAAGATAATAGTTTTATTTGAAAAGTGTTTCGATTCTCAAGGTGTCGGTTAGCAAAGTCGTTTGTTATTACACCAGTTTAATTGATTCCCTTTTACTTTTCCTTGTTTCCTATTGCATCCTGGATAGGCCGATAATATACTGTCGATACAAAATGAACAGTCTTCTGCGGAAATAAAGCATAAAAGTTTTACCTTCCTGTTGCATCTTTTCCTTTCAAATCAGCAATTTCTGTAAGTCCTTTCCTCCACATCTCCAACTTACGAGCCCCTTGAATTTTCTTCTCCGCATCTTTTTCGGACTCAATCCTCTGTTTGTGTTTAAGTAACTCTTCTCCAAAAGTGCTTTCTTGCTTCCTGATATGTGTCGCCTCGACGTTGTAAAAAACAGGGAGAACAAAATGATCAGAGACCCTTCGTTGCTCAAGGATCATCACCAGCTCGTCCAGACACCATGTTGAAGATGCGTAGTTCTTAGACAACACAACTATGGAAGCACGGGAGCTTTTTATAGCTCTTGCAAGCTCGGGTTTAAGTTCTTCCCCAGTTTCAACCTCTTCCTCATCAAGAAAGGTAGAGATGTTTTCATTCACCAAAGCTTGGTAAAGGTGATCCATAAAACCCAGACGAGTGTCTTTCCCTCTGAAACTCAGGAAAACATCATATGTTATTGCCGCTTCTTGTTCTTCTGGTAATTCAGTGAGGATGGCCATGGAAGTTGAAAAGAAATACAAGAGTGTATATGATCAGCTGGGATTATAAGTTTCGTGCTTCTGATTTTGGTTGTCATAGATCGAAATTCGAGATGAATGTCTCGTGTTTGGTAGCTGAGTCAACGTTTACCAAAGTCAATTTTTGTTTTGTTGTATAGCTGACTTGTTTCTTGGCTTTTCGAAAAGGCAAACACTACATATGATATTTTAGCTGAGAAAATATTGAATTTTGGCTAATTAAATGTGGAGTATTATAAATAATTAATAACTACTTAAACAATTAATACTATTAAAAATGTGATAATCTATTATTTTACAAGGCGTATAATATTTTGATAAAATTAACTAAGATAAAATTGTCACTATGTTTTTCACTTCTTCACATTAGAGTAAATTACCCGAATTGTCCATATGGTTTGGGTAAGGTATGCATTTGTTCCTTAATTTTATTTTTTCACTCAGAAGGTTCTCAACAGTTTGTTTTGTTTCAAATTTGGTTCTTAATCATTGTAAAAAGGCTCCTTGCTGGTTTATTTTAACCTTTTTATATTATAAATTAATTAAAGAAGTACTAATTAAATATGTTAAAAAAATATAAAATTGAATGGACAATTATTTTTCCACCAAAGAATTTGATTAATGCAGTTAATTAAGAGTCTGACAACTACACCCCTATTCTATTTAGATATACAATGGATTTAAAAAAAAAAAAAAATTGCCTGCTGCTTCGTTCTTCATAAGCAGATTATAACAAAAGTAATTTATTTACACTTTAGATCCCTCATCTTTTTATTCTTTGCTCATTTTTATTGTTTACACCACCATTTTCCCTTTTCCTGTTTTATTTTTTTTACAATAAATCCATCACTTTAATATTTTTTATCATTCTTTACACAACCAATTTTTTAAAGAGGTTATAAACACATTAATTAAATAAAACTGATACACAATCAACCATTTAATAAAAGGAAAAAAAAATTCTATTACACAAGATCCTTCAAGATTTGAACTTGTTGAATCATCAAAAACACAAAAAACTTCAATTTATATTTGTGTCATCCAAATGAGCAATGAAATGTTTGATAATATTGGTTATATAAGTAATGAGAATGCAATGTTTAGGCTCATCGAATAATGCTTAGGCTCCTTACAAGAGGGGTCTCAAGTTCAAACATTTGGGATTTAAATTACTTGATTTAAAAGCATATCCAACTTTTTCAAGTGATGATATGTCAATTATCATGTTATTATGTTATTTATTGTCATGTTAGTATGCTATGAGTTATGACATTTATCATGTTAGTATATATATGACATGACATTTACCTCTCTATTAGCATATATTTACTTACCAGTTATGAATTATCATCTTAATTTTGAATTTTTTATACTGAACTTGTATTATTGTGAACATGTGATTGTGAATTATAAAAACATAAATTTGTGAAATGTTAGAGTGTTTGTATGTTATTAACAGTTGAATATAAATATGTGAATATATGAATTATGTATTATATAAAAAAACCGTTATACCATTGCGAACCGCAATTTCAAACAGCGGCCGGTGACCGTTATTGGAATTGGGACCGCGATAATTGCATAGCATATGAGTACTTTGAATATTTGATATGTATTAACTTGAATATTTTTATTGGGCGATATTTTATTTTGATTTGATATTACATTAGTTTGAAGTCGTGTTTTTTTTCTAGTTAATGTGTTTATAACACCTAATTAAGAAAAATTAGTGGTGTAAAGAATGATCAAAGAAGAAAAAATATTAAAATGAGGGATGTATGTCCAAAAAGAAAACAAAATACGGAGTAAATGTCAAAGGAAAAGAGTGGGTGGTATATTTGGTATAATTAGCTTAAGAAAGAAGAAGCCCAAAAGAAACTAGAATCCAATATATATCTAACTAGTTGTGTGACCCGTATGTTATACGGGTTGGATAAAACAAAAAAAAATTAAATATAAAGATTTAAACAAAAATTTATTTAAATTTGAAATTTGAAATTTAAAATTTGAATTTAAAAGGAAACATATTTAATAGTATATGAGTTGTAATATTGTAATTTAATGGTTAGTTTTAAATAAGACAATTATTAATTGAGGTGTAAATATGATGTGTTAATTAAAAAAAGATAAACAATGAGAAAATAACACATGGAAAAAACATTTATTCAAAAATACAAAAAAATGACATGTGTCCAAGTTAATGAGAGAGTGACATGTGGCAAAACTATTTTCATTTATTAGGGAGGATAATTTAAATAAGGTATAATTGTCATAAAAATTAAATTAAATGGATTAAGGAAATTTTTTCGTGGAATAATTAACTGCCTAATTAAATATATGGTCATTTAATTGCCAAAACCACCCCCACTTGTGTTCAATAATCGAGAAACCACCTCTAGTAACCTTTGACGATTGCAACAACTACAATAACAACCCTCTAAAAAAACAAAAACCCTGGATCAAATTAGATACATAACAAAAACCATAGGTCCAATAACCAAATTACAAAGCAAAAAACAAATATTTAAACTAGATACATAAACCAAATGATCTAGAAGATGTAATTATCAGGTCTATCAACACAATGGCTAGAAAAACACATGAAAAATGCACAAATCATAAAAGAAACACCCTCTACCGCCACCTAGACCCTAAAAATTGCCTCTCTTGTTCTTCTCTTCTTTTTTTTGGGTAAAGACCACCATCATCGTGTATCATCACTACACACTAGCTTCATTCTCCGAATGCAAAAAATAAAGATGACGCCCTCTTTTAGAGATCAGAACTGTGCATATTTATAGTGTAGATCGGTGGAGTAGATTAATGGTGTACCAGGTCGGTAGTCCAAGGAAACCCACTACCAGCCCGGTACCCACCAGGTGGGCTTTACAAGCATTGCCACTAGTTTCAGGAAAATATGTATGAGAATATACCATATGCAAGCATCATAACCGTATCCCATAAAATAGGTCAAATAGTACAAAGTAAATAAAATAAACAAAGAAAGGACAGGAAGTGCAACCGCTCGCAGACTGGGTAGTGAGTGGAGGACCGGTCTAAGAAGTGGGCTTTACTAACCACATACAATATATAAATATCCACGGGAAACATGCTAAAGTAATAAATGACGAGGTCGACAAATTCAATACTCAACGAGATAGAGAAGGTAGGCAGTAGTTGATCGATCGCCACATTAAATACTACCCTAGTCAGAATCAGAAAAGGCAGTGAGATTGTAACGACCCGTCTCCGGTATGATAATTCCTTGGTATTTATTTTGAAGTTTTATAAGAGGGACTTGGCGAGTTCATAGCCTGACTCGCCGAGTAGGGTCGGGTTTTCGAGCACGTGTTAGCTGGTGACTCGGCGAGTCCATATTCTGGACTCGGCGAGTCTGTCCGTCTGGGAGAAACCCTAAATCCCCGGGTTGCCCACTATTTAAGCCACCTTATAGCCCCCAATCTCGCCTCCTTCACCCTCAAAAGCTGTGAGAAAACCCTAATTCGTTCTTGAGTGATTCTAAGTGATTTTGTGTGCTATTGTGAAGGCTTGAAGAAGGAGAAGAAGAAAGGAACAAGGAGAAGGATTGTAGAGCAGAGATTCAAGGGAAAGCAAGAGCTCTTAGAGGTATTTTCAGATTTCCTTCTCTTTTATGCCTTAAACCCCCCTTTCTAGATCTTGTTAATGCCTTCTTATAGCCTTATGTTGATATGGAAGCTCTCTTATGCCGAGATAACCTTAGATTTGTTCATTTAGGAGTTGTAGAGCCCAGATCTATTGCCTTTATGGAGCTATTTTGCATATTAACCCTAGATCTACCCCTTTTAAGCATCTTTTAGCCTTTATTCCCTTGTTCATGTGTTTGTACACGTAAAGTTGGAAACTTTACGTGGTAAATCAGCTTATTGGACTCAGATCTATCATTTGTATGTATTGGATTCGAGCAGAATCGAGTGTAGAATAGTTGCATGGCGGTGACTCGGCGAGTCGGAAGAACGACTCAGCGAGTCGAGTCGCGAGTCCCCGATTTCTTCCTTTTGAGCGGTGTCGAGTGGGACCAGTGAGTAGTGGAGTGGACTGAGCGAGTTTGAAGGTAGACTCAGTAATGGAGGGACTCGACGAGTTGTTCATACAACTCGGCGAGTCTAAGGCAATCTTCTTAAGCTCAAGAACAACTCGTCGAGTTGTTCATAGGACTCGGCGAGTCGGATGAAGATTTTCTGAGTTCTTGGATCGGGAGAGTACTCGTCGAGTCGATGCCATACTCGACGAGTAGCAGCGAGTAGGGTCGAGGAGTGAGAATAGGGACTCGGCGAGTTGGCGGCCCAACTCGGCGAGTCAGGTCAACTGTGGGTTGACCTTGACCGAGAGTTGACTTTGACCGAGAGTTGACCTTGACCGAGAGTTGACTTTGACTAAGGGTAAAAGAGTCATTTTACCCAGTGCAGTGTTTAGTATTTGATTGAGTGTGTTTATGGACTTGTAGCCGGGGAGATACCGGAGCAGCAACAGTTAGCCCTCAGAGCTATTCACTCAGCAGCCAGTTCACGAGGTGAGTTTCCTTTCAGTAGGAACGGGTTTGCGGTCACAATGCCTGCCCGTTTAATTATCAGTAGTTCCGGACTTGGGTCTGATGCAGTAGTTAGAGTGCTTGATGTCTTTGTGATACAAGCATGTTTGTGCTATGTGTTCCGGACTTTGTTCCGATGCAGTATGCAGTATATGTGATTATAATAGTTGTTATGTTCTATGCTATGCCATGATCGATCAGTTCCGGACTTCGGTCCGATGCAGTTAGTTCCGGACTTCGGTCCGATGCAGTTAGTTCCGGACTCTGGTCCGATGCAGGGGACAAGGTCCCAGTCAGTTCCGGACTTCAGTCCGATGCAGCTAGTTCCAGACTTCGGTCTGATGCAGTGGGCAAGGCCCAGTATGTGCTTTATATGTATTGTATGGTATGTGGTAGTTTGGGGGAGCTCACTATGCTTCGTGCTTACAGTTTTAGTTTTGGTTTCAGGTACTTCCGCTAGCAGAGGGAAGAGCTCGGGATGATGGCATCGCACACACCACAGCTTCAGCTTTTATCTTGGGAGTTGATTTAGTTTTTGATTTTTATATGACATGGATATGATACAGTTTCCGCACAGTGTTGTTTTTATTATGTTTGGGATACATCACGTATGGTTTTTATGATATGACACTCAGATTATGGTTTTTGGTTATATTGAAAAATGAAATTTTTGGGTCGTATTTTTGGGTCGTTTCAAGTTGGTATCAGAGCCCTGGCTTGAGGGATTCGGATACACTTCCGGGTGTATCTGAACTCAAACTAAGGGGAAATAAAAAGAGTTTTTTTTAAAAGGAAAATGTTTTCTAAAAGAATTTTGAAAGCACTTAGAAAGAAAGAAATTTTTAAACAAGATAAGGGTGTGGTGCATGCGATCAGCCGAGCTCAAGTAAGTACTCCCAAATTACCCATACAAGTTATTTGTTCAGTTTCAGTTTCAGTAGAACAGCATGCTAGTATAGAACTAAGGATCTAGGAGGATGCCTTATGTGCCTGCTTTATGTGTTACAACTTTATGAGTATTGCATGCTAGTATCGAGTAGACAGCAGTAGGATAGCCTGTTTAGGTTATGCCTTATAGTATGAGCTTAGCATTGTATGCTAGTACAGTTTCTCGTTATGAGAATAGTTTTGCCTGAGTATGTTTCCTTTATCCGAATGCTGCTTGCTTCGTGCTTTTTGGGAGTTCTGAGTGATGGGAGTTAGCCATTAGGTGAACACGTCACACCACATGTGATCAGGGTTGAATAATCCCAGAGTGCTGGAACTGGCCCTATTCAGGCGGTTCGGGCAAAAAGCCCAAGGTTTCAGATCACAGATCTAGGAGTCAGCAAAGCCACGGTCGATGTGGCAAGTGTGGGAGATTGCACGAGGGGGCGTGCAAGGCAGGGAGTTCCGGCTGCTACAAGTGTGGTCGGATTGGGCATTTGAGTAGGGACTGTACGGCCCCTGCTACTGCCGTTGCAGCATCAGATCTGATTTGCTTTCAGTGCAATCAGAGGGGACATAAAAAGTCCTAGTGTCAGAGCTTAGCCGCAGCAGGGAAGGTGGCTGCACCTGCCCCTGCTACCTTGAGGATTACAGATGGCCGGCAGGGCCGAGCTGATGCGCCAGTGGCAAAGAGTAGGGCGTTTCAGATGACAACAGAGGAGGCGCGATCGACTCCTGATGTGGTGACGGGTATGTATCTTCCCTTCATCTCTTTATTATTATTATTATCGTCTGAATATTTCTTATGATTGTATGTTTTATTTAGGGTCGTTCTCTGTGAACGGCATTTCTGCTATGGTATTGTTCGATTCGGGGGCTACCCGATCATTCGTATCGCTTGCGCTTAACAAGAGATTTAGTAGAGCTCCTGGGGAGCTGGATTGTCCATTAGAGGTTGAGATAACAGATGATAGGACCGTGAGGGTCGGCAGAGTGCATAGAGGGTGTTCTCTTCAGTTATTTGATGAGCAGTTTTCAGTGGATCTGGTACCTATTCCCCTGCGAGGGAATAAGGTTATTGTGGGCATGGATTGGCTAAGCCCCAATGGGGCGGTGATTGATTGTGAGCTTCAACTAGTGAGGGTCCGCACTCCCAGTGGGGGAGAGTTAGTGATTCAGGGCGAGAGGCCACAGCGGGGACCGACCTTTTGTTCGGCCGCAAGGGCTAGGCGCTATGTTCAGCAGGGTTGCGCCGGTTTTGTAGCTTACGTCTTGGATGCCCGGGCAAAGGGCAAGACGACAATTGATGATGTTCCTATTGTTCGAGACTACCCGGACGTGTTTCCCGAGGATTTGCCGGGGATACCTCCTGAGAGACAGGTCGAGTTCAGGATCGACCTAATTCCTGGTGCGGCTCCGATAGCCAAAGCACCGTATCGACTAGCTCCCCCTGAGATGCAGGAGTTGTCTACACAGCTGCAGGAGCTGTTAGACAAGGGTTTCATTCGGCCGAGCAGTTCGCCTTGGGGAGCGCCGATCCTGTTTGTGAGGAAGAAGGATGGGTCGCATCGTATGTGTATAGATTATCGGGAGTTGAATAAGGTAACGGTGAAGAACCGTTACCCACTTCCGAGGATAGATGATTTGTTTGATCAGCTTCAGGGAGCGTCTTGGTTCTCCAAGATCGATCTACGCTCCGGTTATCATCAGATGCGGGTTAGAGATGAGGATGTACAGAAGACTGCTTTCAGGACCAGGTATGGTCATTATGAGTTTGTGGTGATGCCATTTGGGCTCACCAATGCTCCAGCCGCGTTCATGGATCTCATGAACCGCGTGTGTAGGCCGATGCTGGATCGGTCAGTGATAGTGTTCATAGATGATATCTTGGTATATTCCAAGACGCAGGAGCAGCACGAGGAACACCCGCGGGAGGTGCTGGAGGCTTTGAGGAGGGAGAGACTTTTCGCAAAGTTCTCCAAATGTGAGTTCTGGTTGCGCGAGGTGCAGTTCCTTGGTCACCTCGTCAACCAGAAGGGTATTTTGGTAGATCCGGCCAAGATAGAGGCCGTGATGCAGTGGGAGGTCCCGAAGTCTCCATCTGAGATTCGGAGCTTCCTAGGGTTGGCAGGGTATTATCGGAGATTTATTCAGGATTTCTCCAAGATAGCAGTGCCGCTCACCCGACTGACCAAGAAGTCGGTGGTATTTCGTTGGGGGCCTGAGCAGCAGGCAGTGTTCGAGACCCTCAGACAGAGGTTGTGCGAGGCTCCGATCCTTACCTTGCCAGAGGGAGTAGAGGACTTCGTAGTCTACTGTGATGCTTCGATCACAGGTATGGGAGCAGTATTGATGCAGCGAGGCCATGTGATAGCTTATGCCTCGAGGCAGTTGAAGCCTCACGAGGCTAATTATCCTACCCATGATTTGGAGCTGGGGGCAGTTGTGTTTTCCCTCAAGATTTGGAGGCATTACCTTTATGGGGTCCGTTGTATTATTTACACGGATCACAAGAGTTTGAGGTACCTTATGGATCAGCCGAGTCTGAACATGAGGCAGAGGAGGTGGTTGGATGTGCTAAAGGATTACGATTGTGAGATCCTTTACCATCCAGGGAAGGCCAACGTGGTGGCCGACACCCTAAGCCGCAAAGTGTCGGCGGCCCCTATCAGAGATCTATGTTTGAGGATGACAGTGATCACTCCGTTGTTGGAGCGGATCAAGGAGGCTCAGGTGGAGGGCCTCAAGGAGGAGAGACAGAAGTGTGAGAAGATCGTGGGCCGAGTAGCCTCGTTTGATTATGATAGTCGTGGTTTGCTGACGCTTCACGGGAGAGTGTGGGTACCGTACTGGGGTGGAGTACGGCAAGTGTTGATGGATGAGGCTCATAAGTCTCGGTTTTCTATCCACCCAGGGCCGACGAAGATGTATCGAGATCTTCGACCTGATTATTGGTGGCCCTGCATGAAGCGGGATGTCGCCTGGTACGTCGAGAGATGCCTGACCTGCCGGAAGGTCAAGGCGGAGCACCAGAGACCTCACGGCAGGATGCAGCCGTTAGACATTCCCGTGTGGAAATGGGAGGACATCACCATGGATTTTGTCACCAAGCTTCCCCGGACCGCACGTGGAGTGGATTCGATATGGGTAGTAGTGGATCGGTTGACGAAGAGTGCTCATTTTATCCCGATCCAGGAGAGTATATCGGCGGAGAAGTTAGCCGATATCTATGTGCGAGAGATTGTGGCACGTCATGGAGTGCCGGTATCGGTGGTGTCAGACCGAGATGTCCGTTTCACATCCAGATTCTGGAAGCGGTTCCACGACGAGATGGGTACTCGTCTCCATTTCAGCACCGCTTTCCACCCTCAGACGGACGGGCAGAGCGAGAGGACGATTCAGACTCTCGAGGACATGCTTAGGGCATGTGTCCTAGATTTCGGTGGCAGTTGGGATACGTATCTTCCGTTAGCGGAATTCTCATATAACAACAGTTATCATGCGAGCATTGATCGACCTCCCTTTGAGATGCTGTATGGGAGGAAGTGTAGGACCCCGATTTGTTGGGGCGAGGTCGGTCAGCGGGTCATCGGGAGCACGGAGGTGGTGCTCAAGACGACTGAGTTGATCCAGCAGGTCCGTAGTAGACTGCAGACTGCTCAGAGTCGGCAGAAGAGCTACGCCGATAGGAGGCGTTCGGACTTGGAGTTCCAGGTGGGGGATATGGTCCTTCTGAAGGTCTCACCTTGGAAGGGTGTCATCAGGTTCCGGAAGAGAGGCAAGTTGGGCCCCAGATTTATTGGTCCTTTCAGGGTTTTGGCCCGGGTGGGTCGGGTTGCTTATCGGTTAGATCTTCCTGAGGAGCTTAGTCAGATCCACAACACTTTCCATGTGTCTCAGTTGAGGAAGTGTTTGGTGGATGAGTCAGCAGTCGTTCCCCTAGAGGATATTCAGGTTGATAATAGCCTGAATTATATCGAGAGGCCGGCGAGTCGAGTCGCGAGTCCCCGATTTCTTCCTTTTGAGCGGTGTCGAGTGGGACCAGTGAGTAGTGGAGTGGACTCAGCGAGTTTGAGGGTAGACTCAGTAATGGAGGGACTCGACGAGTTGTTCATACAACTCGGCGAGTCTAAGGCAATCTTCTTAAGCTCAAGAACAACTCGTCGAGTTGTTCATAGGACTCGGCGAGTCGGATGAAGATTTTCTGAGTTCTTGGATCGGGAGAGTACTCGTCGAGTCGATGCCATACTCGACGAGTAGGGTCGAGGAGTGAGAATAGGGACTCGGCGAGTTGGCGGCCCAACTCGGCGAGTCAGGTCAACTGTGGGTTGACCTTGACCGAGAGTTGACTTTGACCGAGAGTTGACCTTGACCGAGAGTTGACTTTGACTAAGGGTAAAAGAGTCATTTTACCCAGTGTAGTGTTTAGTATTTGATTGAGTGTGTTTATGGACTTGTAGCCGGGGAGATACCGGAGCAGCAGCAGTTAGCCTTCAGAGCTATTCACTCAGCAGCCAGTTCACGAGGTGAGTTTCCTTTCAGTAGGAACGGGTTTGCGGTCACAATGCCGGCCCGTTTAATTATCAGTAGTTCCGGACTTGGGTCTGATGCAGTAGTTAGAGTGCTTGATGTCTTTGTGATACAAGCATGTTTGTGCTATGTGTTCCGGACTTTGTTCCGATGCAGTATGCAGTACATGTGATTATAATAGTTGTTATGTTCTATGCTATGCCATGATCGATCAGTTCCGGACTTCGGTCCGATGCAGTTAGTTTCGGACTTCGGTCCGATGCAGTTAGTTCCGGACTCTGGTCCGATGCAGGGGACAAGGTCCCAGTCAGTTCCGGACTTCGGTCCGATGCAGCTAGTTCCAGACTTCGGTCTGATGCAGTGGGCAAGGCCCAGTATGTGCTTTATATGCATTGTATGGTATGTGGTAGTTTGGGGGAGCTCACTAAGCTTCGTGCTTACAGTTTTAGTTTTGGTTTCAGGTACTTCCGCTAGCAGAGGGAAGAGCTCGGGATGATGGCATCGCACACACCACAGCTTCAGCTTTTATCCTGGGAGTTGATTTAGTTTTTGATTTTTATATGACATGGATATGATACAGTTTCCGCACAGTGTTGTTTTTATTATGTTTGGGATACATCACGTATGGTTTTTATGATATGACACTCAGATTATGGTTTTTGGTTATATTGAAAAATGAAATTTTTGGGTCGTATTTTTGGGTCGTTTCAGAGATCTATTGATGAACTATGTTTAAGAAACAAGCCATGGTGTACTGTAGCTTTCAAGTATAGAAGAACACATTTGAGGGATTTCCAGTGGATCTCAGAGGGTGAATGCATAAATTGCGACAGTTTGTTGACAACAAAGGAAATATCTGGTCTTGTGAATGTTAAGTACTAAAGTGAGCCAACTAACCGTCAATATGGTGTAGGATCTACACTCGTCGGCCCGTCTTGAGCGTTGAGAGAAACTGAAAAGTTTAGTGGGGCAACGACTTCTTTAGCACCATCCATGTTAAGCCGAGTCAATAGGTCCTGAATATGGAGATGTTGAGACAAGAAAAGACCCTTGGAAGTGGGTATAACTTGAATCCAAGAAAGTGATGAAGTGGACCAATGTCTTTGATGGAGAAACGGTTGGCTAAACTAGTCACAAAGGTATCTAGGAATGAGGTGTCATTAGGAATGAGGTGTCATTGTCTGTGAGGGCAAAATCATCGACATATACTTAAAGATATCTAAGAATATTATTGTGATTGTAGATAAAAAGAGACGGATCGTCTTGAGATTTGAGATAGCCAACATATAGAAGAAATGTGGTGAGTTTAGTGTGCCATGCCCGTGGTGCTTGTTTGAGGCATTACAAGGATTTTTTGAGTTTACAGATGTGAGTAGGAAATTGAGGATGAACAAAATCAGAAGGTTGTGACATAAACACTTCTTCATGAAGAGTACCATGGAGAAATGCATTATTGACATCAAGTTGGCGAAGTGGCTGGTTTTAAGAGAGGGCAATGGTTAAGACGGTTTGAATGGTAACTGGTTTAGTGACAGGGCTGATGATATCAAAGTAATCTTTTGCCATATTGTTAAAGAAAACCTTTTGCTACAAGATGTGCTTTGTATTTAGCAATTGTTCCATCAAGATTCTGTTTGATACGAAAGATCCATTTGCATCCAATAGTTGTATGAGAGGCTTTAGGAACTAATTCCTAAGTATTGTTGGTTAATAGGGCATTAAATTCATGGTCCATGGCTTCACACTAGTGTGGGTCTTTGAGAGCTTGATGATGAGTGTTTGGTTTAATGGTCGGAGGGATAGGGTGTAGTGTGGTTGTGTTTACAAATGAGGGGTTGTAGTATTTAGAATTTTGTTTGTGTGGTCGGGTTGGAGGGAGTTGGGGTTATGGAGGTGAGGGTGGGACTTATGGTAATGGCAGAGGACTCATATAAGATGAGGCAGTAAAGGAGGAGGTAGATGTTAGAGAGTCGGTGATGGGTGACAATGGTTCGGTTTCGTGGGATGGTATGGGATCGGGTTCAGTGGGTTGGTGTATTGGAAGGATGATAGTAGCTGGTACATCAGGTGGGATGGTGTGAGTTGGTTGTGGGAATTTTGATGTGTCATCGGTGGGAAGTGAGGGTGGAGTGAGAAATATGTCAGGTGTAGGTAAAGGGTTATTGGTTTGTAGTTTATCGGAGGGAAATTGATCCAGAATGAAGTCCACATGTGTTGAATGATATAGGCACTTGGTTTCAAGATCATAGCATTCAAAGGCAGATTTCGAGGAAGAATAGCCAAGAAATAGACATGGGGCAGACTTAGGTTAAATTTTGGAGGTAGTATAGGGTCCCAGCCAATGGTAACATAGGCATCCAAATGGTTTTAATTTGGTGTAGTTTGGTTGTTGAAGGAATTGACATTTATAAGGAGATTTTTTGTTGAGTATGGGAGTGGGAAGGCGGTTAATTAGGTATACGGCAGTTTAAAATGCATGTGACCAGTATGTGTGATGTAGATTGGCATAATGGAGTAGAGCTAGGCCGGTTTCGACAATATGTACGTGTCTGTGTTCAACAATACCATATTGTTCTGGAGTATGTGGTGGTGTGGTGTAATGAGATATGCCATGTGATTGAAGGAGGGGAAGGATGCCTAGATATTCACCACTATTGTCACTAAACAGAGAGACAATATGCTACTGAAAATATTTTTCGACCAGTAGTTTAAATTGGGAAAAATAGTTAGGCTACGTCACTTTTGTGGGATATATCCAGATGTATTTTGTGAAATAATCAACAAAAATGAAATAATAAGTGAAGCCTTCGATGGGTTTTTGAACTGGACCCCATACATTGGAATATATAAATTGAATTGGATGAGTGGCAGTAAAAAAGTTTGGACCAGAAGGCAATTTATGACTTTTATTAATGGAACACAAAGGACAATGAACATTGCAAACAAATTTCAAACTTAATCGTATTTTTGAAACAATATACTAGAAAATATTAACCAAGTTTGTGGTGAAGGCTAAGAGGATTGCACTTGAGAGTGGCCTTGATTTGAAGTCTGGTAGACGGACGAGTGTGGCATACCCCTTCAGTTCTCCCCTCACAGTAGACGCGCCCCCGTGCATAGATCCTTCACACAAAAAAAAGAGATGGAAAATATTCCACCAAAACACGGTTAGTGTTACATAGATGGCCAACAGAAACAAGATTTCTATGTAAACGTGGAACATGTAAAACATTTGATAAGAACAATTTCTTGTGAGGAGTGTTGATATATGTGTTACCAATGTTAGAGATGGGTAAACCTATGCCATCTCCAATAACCACTTCATCTGGTCCACCATATTCTGAGATGTTGTGAAGAGTTTGTCGATCAGATGTAACGTGATTAGATGCCCCTGTGTCAAATAGCCATGATGGTGATGCAGGAGAAGAGGTGGTGACATTTGCTACTGGAGTGGGATGTTTGTTAGCATAAACATTGTTCTCTCTAAGGAAACGAGCTAGCTTGCAACAATCACGGGTGAGATGACCAGGGATGTTGCAAAATTGGCAGAATTCGTTGGTTCGGTTGGTGTGAGGCTTGTTATTATTTTACCACTGGTTATTATTTCACCACTGAGATTGGGGTTGGTGTGCGCCTCTCTGTGACCCAAAATGATAAGACCTGTTTTTGTTCCTAGAGAATGAGTTTGGGTTACGATTTGTGGATCCCTATTGTCGTGATGTGTAGTTAACAGTGGTGGGAATGGATTAAAGTGTGGGTGATGCTTCTTTGATGGGTCTTTCATAATTTGTGAGTTTATCAAAGAGTTCGGAATAAGAGATGGGGTTGTCTTGCACTTTAATGGCAGCTGCAATGGTCTTGTAGTCTTCTCCTAGTTGCAAGAGTATATGAACCATGAGGTCCTCTTCTGAGACCAGGCTTTGGGCCAGGGCTAGAGCATCGATAATTGATCGCACCTCATGAAGAAATTTTGTGACAGATCGAGTACCTTTTGGGTTTTGCGCATGTTTGGACTTCAAGGAGATTATGTGTAATCTGGAGGAGGAGGCAAAGCTCGAGTGGAGTCTTTCCCATGCTTCACGTGCTGTGGAAGCAGATGAGACAAGAGGTTGAGTAGATTCAGAACAACTGCCAAGGATGGAACTGAAGATCATTTGATCTTTGCGATATCATGGACTATGTTCGGGATTGGCGATGGGCTTGCCTTCTTTGCCATTCATTGTTTTAGTGGGTTGATTGGATTCATCGAGAAATGAGTGGGTATTCGATCTGCTTTCGCCAAACTAGGTAATTGTGAGAGATGAGCTTCGTAGTCAGATGAGTGGCGGCTGTGGTTTGCGTTTGTCTGTTGGCCATTAAAGAACCCTAATTGTGAGAAGGTAGATTGCTGGATCGAAAAACTCGTGAGAGTAATGATAGCTCTAATACCATATGGTGAACAGAATATATGAATCAGTATACTGATTTCTTCAATAACATGTATAAACGTGAGTCTCTTTATAGCCAGAAAATGGTCACAACTATAGACACTAAACTAGGAAAGAATACAATTGTATTTGACTAATTATTTACAATTTAAATGACTCTAAATATATAAAAGATACATGAGATATCTTAGTCCTTAGTACAGGGAGCGGGAGCATAGAATTTTTGAGCGGGAATGTGAAAGTGAAAGAATCAATGTATGTTTTCTTTCTGGCCGTGTGTGTGTGTAAGAGAGAGAGAGAGAGACATAGATAGGGGGTTGGGTGGTTAAGATGGAGGGTTGGGTGGTTAAGGGGCGGTGTGGGTTTTTCTTTTCTTTTTTAAATTAAAAGGCTATTATAATCTTTTTATGTTTGACATGAACCAAAGCTACAAAATGTTTCATTTTTGGACCATTGGTGCAAGTTAAAAAAATTTGGGATTCTATCTACAGTTTTTTGCAAACCACAGGGACCAAATTCGTAGTTTAGTTTATTATTATTATAAATTATATAAAAAAAATACTAGCAAAAAACCAAAAGTCAATAATAATATACTTATGTATGATGTCATTTTCAGTAATTTTACAAGTTAAACCAAATTTGACAAAAATTTAAAAAACAATTTATGTTTATCACGTTTTTTAATAAGATGAATTAATTCAAACAATTATTAATGGTCGCTTTGTAATTAATCCTACTTTTTTTGTTAGAGTTAAACTCTTTATAACTTAGTACTAATAGGCTATTAGTCCGTTGCTTTGTAATTAATCCTAGAACAAGTTTTTCAGTAAATAAAAGCTTAGGCTCTAAGCAATCCTTTGTAGAACACGACTCTTTTATATGGGAAACAACAAGACTTTTATTAAGACACTTAAGGAGAACTTACACTTTGTGAGACTACTACACACTTTGCTTTCTTTGAGGCTTTCTTGGATGGTTTGGAGCAAATGAGCTCCACACCTATTTATAGGTGTTTCCACCTCCTTATAGGAAGTTTCTAGATCTACATACATTCATGACTATTCTAGAACTATCTACCATATTCTATATCAATTACAAGCTTTTATATGTTTCTAGAATGTTCTATAATGTCCTAGATAAGTATAGACATTCTTGTGCCTTCCATAGTGTTCTAGAATGTTCCATAGCCTTCCAGGGTCTTCCATCTCGTTCTAGAGTATTCTAGAATCTTCTGGCATCTTCTAGACTTCTCCATAGTATTCCATAACGTTCTAGAATCTTCCAGATCATTCTAGAACATGCTAAATTCTCCTAGACAATAACATGATTCTATCGGGCTATTGATGACCTTCAACACTCCCCCTCAGCACTAGCCCCTATTCGTTGTACCATGTTGAGCTGATAATTAAAGCCCTCATATTTGTCAGTACTTAACCCTTTATGAACTCCATTTGCTACTTGGTCATTAGTCTTGATATGTTTATATTGACTTCTTCCTTGAGAACTTTTTCTCTTCCACATGTTTTGTTTTTCCTCAGTTGTTGCAGTCGTTGCTTCATATATTGTTTCCATAGTTGACAACGACATTCGTGGTTGCCTTTTGTTGCACCATAATATTGTTCGTGACCCCGTTGAACTCTCTTATATAGTTTCTTATGCCTCCCGTTGGCGAACTTGTAAGCATGTGGGTTGTCCCTTTTACAAGCCCTGGAAAATTCTTTGCTCTTACGAATTAATGTGTTTTTCTTCTTATTCACCTTATCCAGTTTCTCCATCACATGTTCCACTTTTCGTCTAAGATGCGAGTTTTTATGTAACCCTGGTGACATTATGTTCTTCTTCTCCTTCGGAATGTCCATCTTTGAGGGAACAATTTCCTCCTTCAAGGTTGTCATAAACATTGCCTCACTCTTCTTGAGACCTTTGTCGAGTTGCATAGTTGATAGGATTTGGGATCCAATCCTACTTCTCTTCAAGGGTACAATGTGAATTATTGAACCCTTAGTGATACGCATGGTATCATCTCTCTCAAATGACCAGGGTCGTACATTGTCTAGAAAATCCATTCCCAATACCATACAATAGTCATCCATATGCACCATTGTCAAGTCGATGGTGCCTTCCCATTCTGCTATCTTAAGAGGTACTCCATATGCAACACCAATGATAGGCTTGGATAAAGAGTTGACGACTTTCAATCGGCCTGGATTTTTGGTGTATTTGATGCCCAGCTTCCTAGCTTCATCTTCAGCAAGGAAATTATGAGATGCACCTGTATCTACCAATGCCTTGGTGTATCCTTCATTTACCCTGGTTTCCAGGAACATTAACCGTCCTCTTTTAGTCTTATTCTCTTCTATAGCAAATAGTGCCTCAGCATCCCATTCATCCTCTACTTCCTTTTTGGAAGCTACTACATTGCTTTCCACAGACTTTTTCTTTGACCAACAATCCTTGAACATGTGGCCCCACTTTCCACAATTGTTGCAGTTGCCTTCGAACCTCCTCCCCCGAGAACTCTTATTGTCGGTCTTTTGAGATCTCCATGGTTGTGAGGTTCTTGGTTGACTCTTCCCTTTGTCAACATTTTTGTATCCTTCTTTAGAAGGTGGCTTGAAATTCCTCCGACTTTTACTTGTGTAGAGTGCTTCTTCTTCACTCTTCAGCGTGATGCCTCCCATTTGCTTAGCCATAGCTTCTTGGCTGGCCAACAAATTCTCAAACTCTACAAGTGATGGTTGAACGGGCCATCCTTGTACAGCAGTAATGAAGCTTCTATATTCTGGCCTCAGTCCATGGATGATGATCCTTTTCATTCGAGCTTCTGCAATGATGGATTGCGGATCTAGTTCAGTAATCTCCCGACATATCGACTTGACCTTGTGGAAATATTAAGTAATCGTCATGTCACGTTGTGAGATTGATAATATCTCGTTCTCCAAAAGTTGTAGTCTCGTATCATTCTTCTTTGAGAAAAGCCTCACAAACGTGTCCCAAGCTTCTTTCGGGGTGTTCTCATCCCAAATATGCTCCAACATCTCTTCTTCGATTGTGGTCTTCAAGGCAAACATTGTTTTGCCTGCTTTGATTTTCCATTTGCGCAAAGCACCATTAACGTCTTCCTCTGGTGGCGTAGTTTCGCTTCCACCAACGACCTCCTATAGATCTTGTCCTTGTAAGTAGGACTTCATACATGTTTCCCACATTTTGTAGTTGTTGTTGTTGAGTTTCTTGATTCCTCCGACGACTTGGAGATCACCCATCGTGTTGGCAGTACCTCGGTAATACCAAACAAGCTAGTTTCAGTACTAAACTTGCAGAGTCACAGACTACTCACGATACAAAGAGAATCACTCGTTCTCACTATCAAGAAACCTTGCTCTGATACCAGATTGTAGAACATGACTCTTTTATATGGGAAACAACAAGACTTTTATTAAGACACTTAAGGAGAACTTACACTTTGTGAGACTACTACACACTTTGCTTTCTTTGAGGCTTTCTTGGATGGTTTGGAGCAAATGAGCTCCACACCTATTTATAGGTGTTTCCACCTCCTTATAGGAAGTTTCTAGATGTACATACATTCATGACTATTCTAGAACTATCTACCATATTCTATATCAATTACAAGCTTTTATATGTTTCTAGAATGTTCTATAATGTCCTAGATAAGTATAGACATTCTTGTGCCTTCCATAGTGTTCTAGAATGTTCCATAGCCTTCCAGAGTCTTCCATCTCATTCTAGAGTATTCTAGAATCTTCTGGCATCTTCTAGACTTCTCCATAGTATTCCATAACGTTCTAGAATCTTCCAGATCATTCTAGAACATGCTAACTTCTTCTAGACAATAACTTGATTCTATCGGGCTAGTGATGACCTTCAACATCCTTACTCCTCTATTTTTTTACCTGTGCAGAATTGATTCTTTTTCTGTTTTGGCCCCTCTTTTTCTTTGCTCCTGTTTTCCTCTGTTTCTTTTACCTAGGTGAAAAAGGTTCAGGTCTGAAGCAGCCGCTTATTGATTACATTCTATCCAAATTATAGTCCTCAATAGAAAACACCCGGTGTGAAGGTGGAGAGTACAAAGGTTTTAGCAAATACCTAACGCCACAATACAACTTGCAATTTGGGTTGGGAGAGATTTGCCTCAATTGTTGACTTTTGATAATTGTCATTGAAGAAAAAGAGTAACTCGTTATACAAACGCTCATGATCTGCAAGTCCATCTATATTCAGTATTGAGGAGCAATAATTAATCCAATTATTTTACCTATTAAAATTTGGAAATAGAAAAATATTTTAGAATTAACAGTAAACCTTTAGAAATCTCCCTATTTAATAAACAAAACCACTCTTCCACGTGCCCCTTCAAAACCACCTAATTTTGCCAAAGTTAAATACCAATTTTGCCCCTCTTTTGTTTCACCTTCTATTCAATAATCAATCCGTATTTCTATTCAATAAATCAATTCATTATAATAAAATAATACAACTATCCATGTTTAAGTTATGTTGGAATCCTAAGTCGAGTAGGACTTGGAGACCAAGTAATAGCAACCTAGTTTTTAGGAAATCATAAACAAGTAGGTTTCTAGTTTCCTAATTGTAATCTAATTACAAGTCGGTAGTTAGGAGTATATATATACATGGTTTTAGGTCGAGTTATGATCATTGGAAAACATTGTAATATCGTGAGTTTTGAGAGAGTTTCTCATATAATCAAAGAGTTATTTTGATTAAAACAATCGTGTTTACATATTCCAATCTTTAATTGGTATCAAAGCGAGTTGAAGACGGTGCTGGTTTGAGAGTCGGTTTTAAGAAAAGTGTAGCCCTTTGTTGCGGGGCAGACACAACTTGAACCGGGTTTGGTTTAAGGGGTGTGGATTGTTTTTGAGTGCAAGTTGAAGCATCTCAACAACAGCCTCAATTTTTCTTGATCGATCTTGTTCTAAGGTAGAGCGGCTAACCGGAAGCGAGGAATAAACGGAGGGGAAGACATCAAAGTGGGTAACTTTGATTCGGCTCGTTTTGCGGGTGACGGAAGACGATAAAGGTGGTCGTGACCTTGTCTTGTTGTTCGGTGGAAAAGTGCTTTCGGAACAAACTTATTAAAGAGGTCAGGGTGGTGAAAAGAAATAATACGATGTTGATTGGGTTGAAGAATTCTCTAGAACGACTTAGAGATTCGGGGGTGATTGTTGGAATCCTAAGTCGAGTAGGACTTGGAGACCAAGTAATAGCAACCTAGTTTTTAGGAAATCATAAACAAGTAGGTTTCTAGTTTCCTAATTGTAATCTAATTACAAGTCGGTAGTTAGGAGTATATATATACATGATTTTAGGTCGAGTTATGATCATTGGAAAACATTGTAATATCGTGAGTTTTGAGAGAGTTTCTCATATAATCAAAGAGTTATTTTGATTAAAACAATCGTGTTCACATATTCCAATCTTTAAGTTACATACCCAATTAATAGCAGATGTTATTCGATTTCTTATTTATGATATGATATCAATTGCAATTAATTTGATTTTATTACTGATTTAAATCATATTATGTTCTATATACCTAATTTGCCATTTAGCCAATAAAACATTTATTCCCCAAAACTCGCTTCTGTTTCCTCTAATTTTGCAAACTTAGTTGTGGAAATTAACAAGATTCTGACTGAAAATTAAAATGTCCTAATCTCGTGAGAAAATTCAAATATGTGGTTATGGAGGAAACTAGCATTCTGAATCTTTTTAAACTCAAGTGTTCATCTTCTCTTTTTCCCCACTTCAGTGTTTGTTTGCTGATTCGCCCAAAAATTCAAAGAGAAAAATACATGTGCGCCATTCTTTTGTTTTCGAAGGAAATATATATGAGAACATCTCAGCTTTTCAGCACATGTGTTGGTTTGGATAAGTCTTTGATGAATTGCTTCAATTTTTGCACAATAAGTGTTCGATGAATTGCTTCAGTTGTTCTGACAAGCTTTTGTGACTTTACCGGCATGAAGGTAAATACTCTATGATTTTATCTAAAAATACACCCTATTGATTGTAGATGAAGCAATTATGCAACAAACCATCAACTTAATCCTTTTCGAAATTGAAATCGATTTGCTAGGGCTTCAAGGTTTTACGTATATACATTTTTTTGTTTTTGTTTTTTCTCTGTAATTCATACCAGATGTGACATGAATTCGCCTTTCTATTATAGAAACCATTTTTTGTTTGAAGAATCTTTGCTTAATTTGATTTCAGGTTAGTGTATTTAAATTTCTTTCTTCTTTTAATTTACATGACGTAATTAAAACCAAATTTAGTCTTTTTTTTTATTATTTATTTTTTTATTTTTATGATTAAAGTTTAATGGCTTAAAGAAGGTTAACATTTTATTCTACTAATTTTTCAATTTGTAATTTTGTATGAGTTTTGGTTTCATATTAGTAGATTGGCAGTAGTTTGTTTACTCTTCATTTGCTTTGGTTTTAAAAAATTATATGTCTCCCATTGTCGTTGATGGGGGCAAACTCATCGAATGAACTTTTTCAATTTGTAACAAGTACTTTCTCTATTAGCTATTCATTATCTTACTTTCAGTTGAACTATGACAATATTTTATTTTTCAACCAAAACATTAAATATTGTAACCGGTCGTAAATATATAAAATCGAATTCCCTCCATTTATTATATTTTCTACATTTATAATTGTATATGTTACTAAGATTTTAACCATTGGCAACCATGTGTGAAAATAACTGATGGTTCTTTTGTTGGAATGATTATTCTACCCTTCTTTTCATACCTTTTACCATGATTATTTGCCAATTGTGTTGCCAGTACTAGATGCGAACTAGAATGTGCAAATTTGGTGCTTCACGCAATGTATCATTATCCAAGACAGGGAGTCGGATCATTAACCGCATCGGCACTAAATGTGTCCGGATACCCTCTTCGTTTTGTAACTTTTCTTTTCTTTTCTTTGTTGTTTTTAATTAATACATTTAAAAGTCATACTTTTACCTATACTCCATTTTCACAGGTGTCATCAGGTTTGAAATTGATTGGGTGTTGCTTGGGATTTGGCAAGGATTTTGGGGTCCATATTTAATATAATTATTTTTTTTAACTACTAAGTAGTAACAAAAAATTGTATATATATTTATAAAGGGTAAAAAGGTCATAAAACTAGATGGTTTCTCTACCTATTTTCTCATTTTCCATTCACAACCTGATATTTACATTGATCCAATCTTTATTTATTTGCCACAAACTGTTGAAAGAGGTAAGAGAAAGTTTTAATCATAAATCCGATAAAAAAAAGAGGGATCAACTGGTTGTTAAATTATTTCTTCTTATTACAACAATGTATGTTCAAATTATTAATTCTAAATACATCGATTGTTGAAAAATCTACCAAATTATAACCATGGGAAAGTAATAGTATTGTACTTTCTAAGATTATTTCTTTTAAAGGCGAAAGGAGAGCCTTATGGTTTGCTGCTATTGGGTTTTATGTATTTTATTTTAAAAACTGAGCTATAATTGCTTAAGATTCTATTTACGTGCATCATTCAGGTCTAAAACATATGGAAATTCTATTTTTTTTTATTTCTCTTGTAGGTTTACTATTGGGATAACTATGTAAACAAGTATTTCCTTTGATACATGTTGTGTGTGGTTGTTTGACGATAAGATACTATTTATTTGTAATTTGCCTTATGTTACACAACGATTATTATTGTAATATTGAAAAGGTTTTCAAATTATAGCATTGTATTTTTAAGTACAATGACGTAATTGGTATGATTTATGTGTGCGTTTCTCGATGCTTGTGTGTAAAAGAAATGTATTAATGATGATAGCAATGTAACAAAAGATATGTTTGTGTGTTAAAGAAAAAATATATATTTAATGTGTGCGTGGTTGTAAAACAACAGTTGAGATGATGCATGAACCAATCTGCTAATAAATATGTCTGGCTCCAAACAATTAGCTTAATTTCACCGATCATTAAATATGATTTTATTTTTTCACTTGGATTTCTCAATGCGATAAAAAGTGTGTCTCATCATTCATCTCTTTGTCAAAGATTTTATTATTAAAACACAAGAATAACTATTGATGTTGTTTCTCAGCTTCAAGCGAATATCCTTTCTAATTTGTTTTATATATTTTATAAATATATGATTTTATGTATGAAGAAGCTTTTAGAAATTTAAAAATAATATGTAGTTTTTAATTTGTATATTGTGTTATGCTTATTTATTTATATTATAATTTTGTTATATTTAATTTTTCGTATATCAATGTCATTTCAATGATTAACTATGTCTTGCATTACACTCTATTCAAATTTATATTATGTTCTATAAAAACATAATTATATTAAATGTCTTCACATACATAACGTATATCGGATATTCTAATAAAAATATATATTAATTTTAAATAATGAATATAAAAATCTAAACAAAACTTATATCTTAATAGTTTAATAAAATTTTATAAATTTTTTACTCGTGGTTTCCACGGGTTGTAACCTAGTTAGTTTATAATCGAAGAGCTCTCTAAATACCTACGGTTCCACGACTTGTAATAACTCAAAGGATCTTCTTCATTGTCATTATTATCCGTGTACACAAGACTGATTGCACACTCTCTTACCATTACTCCAACATATGTTCCGTCATCTATTATTGTAACACCAACTTCATCACCAATTTTAATCTCATTGTCCCCAAACATCCAATGACATAACCATACTATATCTTCATCAGTTTCTCCGACAGCATACATATGACCACAATATATCCAGGTGCGATTTGTTGTCACGTTCTCTACTTTTATTCTTATACGACTTATTATTCCTGTACCTAAAAATGTATGCACAAAGCTTATATTTATTCCGTGTATCATTTTATTCATTGAAGATGATGGCATGGCTATTGATATTGATATTGATGAACCCTTGCTTTTATGAGGTAACCAGTCTGGAACTGCTTTCCCAGGAAAACATGTGCTAAATATTCCAAATTGGTAAAACATCTGCAAATAAAACATTACATTATCTGAATTTTATGCATATTAGTGTGTGTGTGTGTGTTTGTGAGATCAATAGAAGAAGAAAGAGAATACCTGGACTGGGAGTTTCTTTGCATCACAAGGCTGTTTGTATGAATCCAATATCCGTATCTCGTGATCTTTCACATGTTGTATATTTGTCCACCCCAAGCGACATAATATGATGTCATCAATTTGTGCTACAGCTTGAATTTTCATTATGCCTTGAACTTCGGTCAACGACTCCGACTCCTCGTAAAAAACAAATGGTACCCCCGACATTTCTTGAGAGAATGTTATTTTAATAAGTGATGGACAATCGTCAGCCCACAAATATTGGATTGTAGGTGGAGGGCACAATACCGACTTCAACATCCAACATTCTCCAACATGGAGTTCCTCAAGCCTGCTAAGGCTTCTCACACAATCAGGCAGGGAATCAATTGGATTCTTATTTAGATATAATGTCTTCAACATTGACATGCTACTGAAGTCCTTCGGAAAGGATTCATTAGATAAACTATTGCCTATAAGTGATAAGGTTACTAATGAGGGTACTAAAAATGATTTTGGAGTTTTCGGTAAAAATTCTCCAATAGAAGAGGAAGATGCATATGACTCCATATCCTTCAGCCGAATTAGAAATCCACTAGCACCTAAGCAACCGTTTAATGATAAAATTCGAACATTCTTTAACTTGCTAATGCTAATTGGAACATTACTAAGCTTATTGCAGTAGCTCAGGTCAAGAATAACAAGGTTATCGCATCCACCAATTGACTCACACACATAAACCAAGCTTTTACAGTTGGTAAGAAACAACCTCTCAAGTGCAGGTAGCCCAGAGAAGCCTTCAACTCTAACAAGCTTGCAATAACTCAGATTAAGAATCTTCAATGACCCAAGAAGCTGTTGCATTGGATATCCTCTAATCAAGAATATTATAATGAATATATTAATTGACTAATAATTGCAATAAAAGCTTTAATTTCATACCTTTGGGTTCTTCCAAAGCTGTGTCAGATTACTGTGAGACATGTCAAGAGAAACCATATTTTCCATTGGTAAGTCCGAAGGTATGAATTTTAAATGGAATCCATGCATGCACAACCATCTTAAACCTTTTGGAAAATTCTTGTAAGATCCGTTGAGTTTTACATAATTGAGTTGGAGCAGCTTTAGCTTATCCATATTTCTTAATGCATCTGCTCTCAATTCCACCTTTTTGCAATGAGAAGATGAAAGCATTAGGAGAAGCTGAGCAAAAACCAACCAAATTCTTAAAAAGAACTCATAGATCATCTGGATTGGTTGAGCAGCTCTAAAACTCTTGTTCTCATCATCATATTGGAAGTTATGCTTTCTCACACTACTTATTGATCTAAGCAATGTCTCTTCCCTCAATAAATTCATGTCAAGGATAAGACCTTGAATTCTTTGGGTACCCTATCAAAAGAAAATTACATCAAGCATTCATTGTTATGTACACGATAAAGCTAACGATACTCTAAATGACTATGTTGTATAAATGACTATGTTGTATTTACCTTGTCCTTTTTCAACAAATCGAGGGTCTCCTCATGTTTCCATACACGACTACGCTTCCATGGCTTATCAGGTGATTCTTTGTGGACTAAGTCTCTCCCCATATCTTGAAGCAACTGATGCATTGTAAACTTATTATCATACGTAATCGTGAGAAGACATCTATCAATGAGCTTGGTGATCCCATAAGATACTTGAAACCCGCATTCCTTTAATATTGTTTCTGTAACTTCTCTTTCTTTTCCAACAAAAAAGCAAGCAATGTGCTTAAAAAGTTCTTTGCAGTCCCCTGATAAAGAATCAAAGCTAATTTGCAGAGCCTTTTGTATATTCTCTTGTACATCGGTTAAATATCCTTTTGCCTCTAACATTTCAAGTACATCACTCCATATGGCTGCACCTTCATTAATTAATGAACTACCCAAAACTTTAAGAGCCAATGGATGTCCTCCACAATACTTGGCAACTCGTAGTGCTTTTTTCTCATAACCTTTCTGGGGATCAATGTTTCCAAACGCATGCCAACATAAAAGTCTCATAGATGTAGTGTTAGTTAAGCCAAGAAGTGGAAGCTTTGTATGCTTTGGAGGAAATTTCATACGAAACAATGAACACTTTTCTGTTAGGGACCCATCTTTGGTTGTTACTATAATCTTGCTTCCGGGATGAAAACCTTTTGTTCCAAGCAACACATCCAGTTGCTCAAAGTTATCAACATCATCAAGAACCAGAAGTGTCTTTTTCCTAGATAATGCCTTTTCAACCTTAGATGTGCACCGATCTGCATCATGTTCTTCAATATTTCTTTTCTTGAGAATGTCTCCAAGAAGCTGTTTTTGCAAATCTAGTAGCGAACATGTCTGTTGTGCACATATTCTTCCAATGGCTTCAACAAAGCTACTTCTTTCAAATTCATGGAAGTGCAACATATACATATGTTTTGCCAATGTTGTTTTCCCGATCCCAGGCATTCCCCAAATTGTGAGAATTTCAGCAGCTTCAGAAGATCCTCTTTTTAACCAGGAACTGATGGTATAAATAGATTCCCCCATCCCAATTATGTGTGGGATCCTCCTTTTCAAGTGTAGTTCCAGTCTAGTATTAATTTCTTTCACGACTTCTTCAATAACCACCGTCTCTCTTCTGAAAAAGGAATCAAACTCGATCAACTGGACACATTAGCCGATATATCAAATTAAATAAACTGATCAATAAGACAATAACTAGTCTTTTCCATCCTTTTAATTATTATGAAAGGCACTAAAATAAAAATATACACAAAGTTTAACCAAAATGGTGGGCCACTTTGTATATGTATCGACAGCTTAGTCCCCATGGGTTGTTGGATATGTACTGGACTTGGTTCCATTATATGATGTATGTTTGCTTTAGTTCTCCATAAAAAACTGAAGAATTTTTGTGGAAATATAGTATGAATGTTTTACCTTCCAGTTGCATCTTTTCCTTTCAAATCAGCAATTTCTGTAAGTCCTTTCGTCCACATCTCCAACTTATGAGCACCTTCAATTTTCTTCTCTGCATCCTTTTCAGACTCAATCCTCTGTTTGTGTACAAATAACGCTTCTCTAAAAGTGCTTTCTTGCTTCCTGACATGGGTCGGCTCAACATTGTAGAAAATGGGGAGAACAATATGATTAGAGACCTTTCGTTGCTCAAGGATGATCACAAGCTCATCCAGACACCATGTTGAAGACGCGTAGTTCTTAGACAAGACGATTATTGAAGCACGAGAGCTTTTTATAGCTCTTGCAAGCTCGGGTTTAAGTTCTTCCCCAGTTTCAACCTCTTCCTCATCAAGAAAGGTAGAGATGTTTTCATTCACCAAAGCTTGGTAGAGGTGATCCATAAAACCCAGACGAGTGTCTTTCCCTCTGAAACTCAGGAAAACATCATATGTCATTGCCGCTTCTTGTTCTTCTGGTAATTCAGTGAGGATGGCCATGGAAGTTGAGAAGAATTACAAGAGTGTATATAAGCTGTGATTATAAGTTTTGTTGCTTCTGATTTTGGTTGTCTTAGATCTAAATTCAAGATGAATGTCTCTTGTTTGGTACTATAGTCAATGTTTGGCAGCAAAGTCAATGTCATGTTGTCTTCTTTAGTTGACTTGGTCTCCGCATCAATACTTTTTTCTTCTCTTTTGGAAAAAGCATCACCAACATAATTACATATGAATTATGATGTTCAACTCTTAGAAAATATTCAATATGGGCTTTTTATACAGTTTGCTAAAATTAACCACATAAAATCATCGCTATGTTTTTCGTTGATCACCTATATATTATATAAAATTATAACAGAAGGGAAAATGGCAACAAAATCATTACATTATATAGCCTAAAATTTTTAAGACTAAAATCTTAAAAATAAGATGGTGAAATTTTAACCATTAATTATTAATTTTAAATGAGATGTAAATCAAATAGATCTAATGGTATAAATTCATAATCCTTATAAATTAAAAATAACCGATCAAAAAAAAGCTGTAAAACAAATATCAATTTTCACATTGTATAAAACCTTCTGCCGAAAAATATCCCCAAGATTCTTATTGTGACACCGACAAAAGCTTTCTGAAGCACCCCTTAGAGCATCTCCAACCCACTCCCATTTTTCATTATTTTCCCCCATTTCTTTCCTCATTCCTCTCCTACCGTACTCCATTTATTCCCTTATTTTGGGGAAAATGAATAGTATAACATCATATTTGGTGTTATACTATTTATTTCCCCCAAAATGGGGATGAACTTTAAGTTGTCGATTTTAGTCCCTCGTTTTATATATTTATACATTTCTGATTTTTTTATTTACTAATTATTATTTAAATGTAATATTTAATACTTATAATCACTACAAGAAACCTTGACATTACCGGCGACGCCTTTAGCGACGACACCTAGCAATAGCGGCAACATGTAATTGACGCGTTACATGTCGCTGCTATTGCTTGGTGTCGCCGCTAAAGGTGTCGCCGTTAATGCTCTGTTACAGCGATCCGCGTCATTTTAACCCCAACCGTCCGATTTCTTTTCAATCCAACGGCTGTAGAGGAAAGCTAAAAGACGCGCTGACTTTTCCCTCCACTTGTCGCCGCTATTGCCCTATTGTCGCCGCTATTGCCCTAGCGTCGCCGCTAATGCTTTACGCAGATATCCCTTTCCAGATTATCTTTCTGCCATTTTTTTCTGCACTTTCTTTCTCTCGTTTTTCTCTCTGTGTTTGTTCAGTCTCGCGAATTTTTTCCAACTTGGTGGACTAGGAATTGCTTGTTGGACCGGTGCTAGCCCCTCCTTCCCCCAAGACCGCCACAAGACCGCCACAGCCCTAAAAACCGACGATATTTAGCTACATTCCGAAATTGCCCCCAATCAAGGTTGAATTCCTCCTCTTTTTTATGATTTTTTTTGTTTTGGTGTTCATTTAGATGATAAATTGTGAGTAAGTTTCAATTTTGTGTGAGTGATGATGTTATTATTTTGAGATATGAAGTGGTTGTGCAATTTGTTGGATTGTCTGTTTTTTCAGATTTGTGGGAATTTTATTATGCATTTTGTGTATGTTTTGTAATTTATGTTTAGATTACATTGGTTTAAAAATGAAATTTGTCATTAATATATACATTTGTTGGATTGTAATTTATGTTTATACCACATTGCCTTAGAATTAAATTTAGATGTATAAATTTGTATGAAATTGGATGAAATTGGAATATGCAAATTGGATGTATACATTTGGCTTAATTGTATGAAATTGGAATATGTAAAGTAGATGAAATTGGAATATGCAAATTGTATGAAATTGGATGTATACATTTGGCTTAATTGTATGAAATTGGATGAAATTGGAATATGCAAATTGGATGTATACATTTGGCTTAATTAGGTTATTAATAGCAACTTACTTCTAGTAATGTATTGTATATGGTTTCAAAGTGCTTAATTTTTTTAGTGACTTAATGTTTGGCTTTAATTGGATGAAATTGGCTTAATTGTATAAAATTACTTTAAAAAATTAAACTAATAACAAAAATTAAAATATTAAATTAATTAGAAAATAAAATTAATTTACCTTTAGAATCAAATTAATGTTAATATCAAAATAAAATAAAATTACTTTTTCAGTTAATTGTAAAATCAACTTAAAGTAGTTTTAAAATCAAGTTAATGTTAATATTAGAATAAAATAAAATTACTTTAAAAAATTAAACTAATAAGAAAAATTAAAAAATTTAAATTAATTAGAAAATAAAATTAATTTACCTTTAGAATCAAATTAATGTTAATATTAAAATAAAATAAAATTACTTTTTTAATTAATTGTAAAATCAACTTAAAGTAATTTTAAAATCAAGTTAATGTTAATATTAAAATAAAATAAAATTACTTTAAAAAAATAAACTAATAACAAAAAATTAAAATATTAAATTAATTAGAAAATAAAATTAATTTACCTTTAGAATCAAATTAATGTTAATTTTAAAATAAAATAAAATTACTTTTTTAATTAATTGTAAAAACAACTTAAAGTAGTTTTAAAATCAAGTTAATGTTAATACTAAAATAAAATAAAATTACTTTAAAAAATTAAACTAATAAAAAAAATTAAAATATTAAATTAATTAGAAAATAAAATTAATTTACCTTTAGAATCAAATTAATGTTAATATTAAAATAAAATAAAATTACTTTTTTAACTAATTGTAAAATCAACTTAAAGTAGTTTTAAAATCAAGTTAATGTTAATACTAAAATAAAATAAAACTACTTTAAAAAATTAAACTAATAACAAAAAATAAAATATTAAATTAATTAGATAATAAATATAATTTACCTTTAGAATCAAATTAATGTTAATATTAAAATAAAATAAAATTACTTTTTTAATTAATTGTAAAATCAACTTAAAGTAGTTTTAAAATCAAGTTAATGTTAATATTAAAATAAACTAAAATTAAGTTAAAAAATTAAACTAATAACAAAAAATAAAATATTAAATTAATTAGAGAATAAAATTAATTTAACTTTAGAATCAAATTAATGTTAATATTAAAATAAAATAAAATTACTTTTTTAATTATATGTAAAATCAACTTAAAGTAGTTTTAAAATCAAGTTAATGTTAATATTAAAATAAAATAAAATTACTTTAAAAAAATAAATTAATAACAAAAAATAAAATATTAAATTAATTAGAAAATAAAATTAATGTACCTTTAGAATCAAATTAAGTTGCCTTTATAAAATCAAATTAAATCAATTATAAAACCAACTTAATAGCAACATACTTTTAGTAACTTAATGTTGGTCATTACAACTTTAGCTTTAATTAGGTTATTAATACCAACGTACTTCTAGTAAGTTTAATTTAATTATAGAATAAAATTAAATTAATAAAAAAACATTAAAAAAATAATAAATTAATTGTAAAATCAACTTAAAGTAGTTTTAAAATCAAATTAATGTTAATATTAAAATAAAATAAAATTACTTTAAAATTTTAAACTAATAACAAAAAATAAAATATTAAATTAATTAGAAAATAACATACTTTAGTGACTTAATGTTGGTCATTACAACTTTAGCTTTAATTAGGTTATTAATAGCAACGTACTTTAGCTTTAATTAGGTTATCCCGTGTTGGAATACATTTTGAATTATCAACTTTATGAATACTCTACTTGATTTTTGTTTCCCGTAAAGTAAACCTTAAACACTAAATTATGTTTCAGTTGCATCATGTCTATTAATAAAAGCTGGACTACTAATCCACATCGTCAATCTCCCGAGTTCCAGCTTGGACTCGACACTTTTGTCGTGAGATCCATGTTACACCTAGATTGTAAAGGTGAAACCAGATGTCCGTGTGAGAAATGTGATAATCGTTACTTCATGAATCCGAAAGCAATGAGACGTCATGTTCGTATATATGATTTTAGTCAATCATACAAAACATGGATATATCACGGTGAATCTTTAATCCATCCAGTTGTAGATGTCGTATCGCCAAGCAATGAGATGGCTGGTGTTATTGACGGTGTTATGTGGGAGTCGAGAGAAAACGATATAAACCTCAATGAAGGAACCTCGAATAAAGGGGGTAGTGGTGTCGATGATGATTTTGAAGAGTTGTTAGAGGCAGTCGAAACCAAGTTATATCCTGGTTGTACGTTTTCATTCCTTGATTTTTTAGCAAAGCTGATGCATATGAAGGTCAACAATAGATGGACTGATAGTTCATTTGATCAACTCCTTGAGTTGTTGCATTCGGCATTTCCACCAGACAACAAGGTTCCCTGTAACATCCCCCTCTGGCACGTATCACAATATTGTCCGCTTTGGGCCACTCGGCACGAGGACTTCCCAGGGGGTCACCCATCCTGGTACTACTCCCGCCCGAGCACGCTTAACTGTAGAGTTCTTATGGGATCTGCTGCCCTCACGGCTTTAAAACGCGTTGTGATATGGAAGGTATCCACACCCTTTATAAGGAATGCTTAGTTCTCCTTCCCAGTCGATGTGGGATCAGATCTAACCCACTTTCACCCCCCATTATAGGGTTCGACGTCCTCGTCGAACATATCGACCCGTGCCCTGGCTCTGATACCATTTGTAACATCCCCCTCTGGCACGTATCACAATATTGTCCGCTTTGGGCCACTCGGCACGAGGACTTCCCAGGGGGTCACCCATCCTGGTACTACTCCCGCCCGAGCATGCTTAACTGCAGAGTTCTTATGGGATCTGCTGCCCTCACGGCTTTAAAACGCGTTGTGATATGGAAGGTATCCACACCCCTTATAAGGAATGCTTAGTTCTCCTTCCCAGTCGATGTGGGATCAGATCTAACCCACTTTCCATTGTAACAACGCAAATTTTCAAACAAATTTTTCATTTTTAAAAATAAAGTATTTTCATTCAAAACAAGGCATAAATAATTTAAGTATTATGTCAAATACAAATAGTCTAAATCCCAAGATCATAAAAGCATTCTTCAGTGTGTATCGATCACGCCGGCGCCTTCCCACGGTCCTTGCTAGTACCTGTAACACATACATAACCACTGTAAGCATAAATGCTTAGTGAGTTCCCCAATATACACTTACGCACATACGCCTTTCCAGGCCCTGACCTTCCGGTCCTCAACACAACGCCTTCCGGCCCATAACATAATCGCCTTCTGGCCCATAACATATTGCCTTCCGGCCCACATAACATACATAGCACATATAACAAATAACTTACCACATATAACATACACATCACATATCATAACTGACCTTCCGGTCACACAGTCAAACCCTTCCGGGTATAGTATAGTGAGAAGACTCACCTCGTAAATGCTGAAAGCTAGCAAATCCTGAAATCACTCGTGCACAATCCGACGAGCTACAACCTCCCTATAACATCACATATCTCTCATTAACACTTATATCTTCTAAGTGTGACTATCCCTAAGAAGTCAGACTTAGATCAACTCTGGTCAACGGTCAACGGTCAACGGTCAACTCGACCGGACTCGGCGAGTGCCATGGCGACTCGGCGAGTCTAGACGTCCTCCAACTCTCTGAGAGTCCCTATCTACTCGTCGAGTATCCTCCTTGGCCCGACGAGTTACTCCTGGAAGAATCGCGGGGCCACCCCGACTCAACTCGCCGAGTCTGAAGAACAACTCGACGAGTCCCAGTTAATCTTCAAGCTACTCTCCGAGTCTGTTCATCGACTCGGCGAGTCCATGCCATGCAACCGCTCAAACTGCATTCTGGGATAAGTATGGTTCCGAAATACACAAGCATGGGACCTTCTTGACCTCTAAAGGTCCTAATACAGGGTTATATTCGTTTGGGTAACAAGGTAATAATCCATCTAATCACCAAATGGGTTCCATAAACCCTCGATCCATGCACACATCAATATAACAGAAATGATCCGAAATGTTACCTGAATAACGCACTCTCTGTGTCCCCAAACTTCAGAACTCGAATCCCTTGCAGTTCCTTTAGCCAAAACTCTTCTCCTCCTTGCACCATAATTTCTTCAAGTCACCAATGGCCTTCAATTTTGCTCTAGATGCCCACAGCCGCTTAGGGTTCTTCTCGATCGACTAAAAGACGAACAATGACGGCATATAATGCGTTATATACGACCCAAACCTGAACGGTTAGGGTTTTCGCTAAACAGCGTAGACTCGCCGAGTCCATATCTGGACTCGTCGAGTCCAGTCACGAACCCGCGACCGAGTCTGTGATCCTACTCGGCGAGTCTAGGCTCCAACTCGCCGAGTCCCATCTTAAATCACCCCAAAAACATAATTTAACAATACCTGAGATTCCGGGCTGTTACAACTCTCCCCCACTAGGATTAGACTTCGCCCTCGAAGTCTCACTCTGGAAATAGTTCCGGATGCTGCTCCCGCATCTCACGTTCCGGCTCCCAAGTCATTTCCGACCCCTTACGGTGTTGCCACTGAACCAACACAAGAGGTACTTCCTTGTTCCTCAGAACCTTGATCTTCCGATCCCTGATGGCCACTGGTCTCTCGGCATAATTCAGGCTCGCATCCACCTGAATATCCTCCAATGGAACCACTGCCGACTCATCGGCTATGCACTTCCTCAATTGCGACACATGAAAAGTGTCGTGGATCTGTCCCAACTCCGCTGGCAGCTCCAACCGATAGGCTACCCGGCCTATCCTTGCAATCACACGAAATGGCCCAATATACCGGGGCCCCAACTTGCCCCTCTTCCTGAATCGAGTCACTCCTTTCCAAGGAGAGACCTTCAGGAGAACGAAGTCGCCGACCTGAAATTCAAGCTCGGATCGGCGCCTGTCTGCATAACTCTTCTGTCGGCTCTGGGCAGTCAATAACCTCTGTCTAACTTGCTGAATCTGCTCTGACGTCTGAAGCACGATCTCTGTGCTGCCCATCACTCTCTGTCCCACCTCTCCCCAGCAAATGGGGGTCCGACACCTCCTACCATACAACAGCTCAAAAGGTGGCATACCAATGCTCGAATGATGGCTGTTGTTGTAGGAAAACTCTGCTAAGGGTAAATATGCATCCCAGCTACCCCCGAAGTCTAACACACACGCCCGAAGCATGTCCTCCAGCGTCTGAATCGTCCGTTCGCTCTGACCGTCTGTCTGGGGATGGTATGCGGTACTAAAATGCAATTTAGTACCCAGCTCCTCATGAAATTTCTTCCAGAACCTGGAAGTGAAACGCACATCACGGTCTGACACAATCGAGATCGGTACCCCATGCCGAGATACCACCTCTCTCACATATATCTCCGCCAACTTCTCCGCTGAAGAACTCTCACTGATGGCAAGGAAGTGTGCACTCTTCGTCAACCTATCCACAATCACCCAAATTGCATCAACTCCCCTGGCAATCCTCGGCAATTTGGTGATGAAATCCATAGTGATCTGTTCCCACTTCCACTCGGGAATCTCCAATGGCTGTAACTTGCCATGCGGTCTCTGGTGCTCGGCCTTAACCCTACGGCAGGTCAAGCACCTCTCAACGAACCATGCGACGTCCCTCTTCATACAGGGCCACCAATACTCCTTCCTCAAATCCAAATACATCTTCGTAGCACCGGGATGGATCGAGAATTTCGATCTATGAGCCTCTTCCATCAAAGTAATACGTGTACCGCCCACGAACGGTACCCAAATCCGACCCTGAAACGTCATAAGCCCTCGACCATCCTTAACGAACTCTGAAATTAACCCCATAACCCGCTCTTTCTTCTGCATTTCTGGTCGCACAGCCTCGGCCTGTGCCCCATGAATAGCATCCAATACTGGAGTCATCACAGTCAGTCTCAAGCATACATCTCGCAATGGAGTGCTCTCCGCCCTGCGGCTCAATGCGTCGGCTACCACATTAGCCTTGCCTGGGTGGTACAGGATCTCACAATCATAATCCTTGACCACATCCAACCACCTCCTCTGACGCATATTTAGGTTGGGCTGATCCATCAAATACTTCAAGCTCTTATGGTCCGTGTATATCGTACATCGAACCCCATACAGGTAGTGACGCCAAATCTTGAGAGCGAACACTACTGCTCCCAACTCTAAATCATGCGTGGGGTATCTCGCCTCATGAAGCTTCAGCTGCCTCGACGCGTAAGCTATCACATGACCCCTCTGCATCAACACTGCACCCAGTCCCGAAATCGATGCGTCGCAATATACCATAAAATCTTCCATCCCTTCTGGGAGAGCTAATACCGGGGCTTCGCACAACCTCTGGCGAAGTGTCTCAAAGGAGGTTTGCTGCTCGGGCCCCCAGGAGAATGCAACACCCTTCCGGGTCAATCTGGTGAGTGGCACTGCGATCTTGGAGAAATCCTTAATGAATCTCCGATAATACCTTGCCAACCCAAGGAAGCTCCTGATCTCAGAAGGTGACTTCGGCACCTCCCAACTCATCACCGCCTCAACCTTGGCCGGATCGACCAATATCCCTTTCTGATTAACAACATGTCCTAGAAATTGGACCTGCCGCAGCCAGAAGTCACATTTGGAGAACTTTGCATAAAGCTTCTCCGACCTCAATACCTCGAGGACCTCCCTCAAATGCTCCTCATGCTGCTCTCTAGATCTAGAATACACCAGAATGTCGTCGATAAATACAATCACTGACCGATCCAACATCAGTCTGCATACCCTGTTCATGAGATCCATGAACACAGCCGGGGCATTGGTGAGCCCGAAAGGCATCACTACAAACTCGTAATGCCCATATCGCGTCCTAAACGCTGTCTTCTGGACATCCTCATCCCGCACTCTCACCTGATGGTACCCTGACCTCAGATCGATCTTGGAAAACCAAGACGCTCCCTGCAACTGATCGAATAAATCATCGATCCTCGGTAACGGGTAACGGTTCTTAACCGTCAACTTGTTCAACTCCCGGTAATCAATGCACATCCGGTGTGAACCATCCTTCTTCTTGACGAACAGAATAGGTGCTCCCCACGGCGAGCTGCTCGGCCGAATGAATCCCTTCCCCAACAACTCCTGGAGCTGCGAGGACAACTCTTGCATCTCTGGAGGTGCAAGACGATAAGGCACTTTAGCAATAGGCGCGGCCCCCGGAACCAGATCGATACCAAACTCTACTTGCCTCACAGGAGGTACTCCCGGCAGCTCCTCGGGGAAAACATCTGGAAACTCACGCACCACAGGGACCTCCTCAACTGACTTCGGCCTCTCGGAGACCTCCCGCGTATCCATCACATACGCCACAAAACCCTTACAGCCCTGCTGTAGACACTGCCTCGCCCTAGCGGCCGAACAAAAAGCTGATCCCGAACGGGTACCCTCGCCGTACACCGAAAGAATTCCCCCACTATGGTCTCGTATAGTCACCAGCTGACGCTCACAGTCGATCACAGCGCCGAATCGGCTCAACCAGTCCATGCCCACGATGACACAGACATCACCCATCGCAATAGGAATCAGGTCAATCGGGAATTCAACCCCGAAAATCTCTAGTACACATCCCCGAAGAACCTCCGTGGCACAAATCACTTTCTCGTCAGCTATAGAAACTCTCAAAGGTCGACTCAACGACTCACGACTAGCGCTGATATGCTGACTAAAGGCTAAGGACACAAAGGACCTACTCGCACTCGAGTCAAATAACACTAAGACAGGCACAGAGTTCACAAGGAAAGTACCTATGCATATAATAACATAAGCATAACATCTCGACATTAAAGTAAATACATGAATTACAACATACCTGCCACGACATCGGGCGCAGCGCGGACCTCCTCCGCAGTCAGCTGAAAGGCTCTCCCACGAGCCCTCGGGGCCTCGACCTTCACCGGTCGAGCCTCAGTAGTCCTGGCAGTAGGTGCAGATCCCTGACGAAGCTGAGGACACTCGGCCTTCCGATGGTCGGTCTGGTTGCAATGAAAGCAAACCATAAAACCCTTGGGGCACTCCCTAGCAATGTGCCGCTCCTTGCCGCACTTGTAGCAAGCACCGGCTCGACACGCCCCATCGTGACCCTTGCCGCACTTTCCGCAAGTGCGGCTCTTCGAACCTCCCGTCCTCGAATCGGCGGACTTGGTCCGCTTGGCTGCCGGCTGAGACTGAGCCGGCCGCCGGTCTGCCTGCTGAGACTCGGCCTCCTCCCTGGCCTGAGTCTCCAACTCGATCTCACGCTTCCTGGCATTCGCCTGAAGCTCCGTAAAAGTATGATAGGTGGAGTTCGACACAAACTCCCGGATATCCCTCCTCAAGACACCCAAGTACTGGCTCATCCGAGCCTGCTCTGTGGACACCAGCTCGGGGCAAAACATCGCCCTCTCATGAAACTTCCGCGTGATCGCCGCCACCGAATCAGTACCCTGCTTGAGGGTTAAGAACTCCTGAACCAATCGTTCCCGCTCCACTGGGGGAACGTACTCATCCCTGAACATGGCAGTAAACCCCTCCCATGTTACCGCTGTAGTCTCTGCCAAAGTGAAGTTCGCCGTCACGAACTTCCACCAGTCCTTCGCTCCCAGACGGAGCTGGTTCAAAGCGAACCATACCCTCAGGTGCTCCGGGCATGAACAAGTGTAGAAGCACCCCTCTATGTCCGCGATCCACCTCATCGCAGCAATCGGATCCTGCGTCCCATCGAACTCCGGTGGCTTCGTGTTGCTGAACTCTCGGTACAGCAACGAGTCACCCCCCTGTGGCCTAGCAGCGGCCACAGCTGCGGTAGCTGCAGCGGTTGCAGCCTCAGTCAATGCAGCGTACCGCTCATCGAATGTCTCCATCAGAGTGGTCTTAATAGACCCAAACATCTCTGGGATCTCAGCTCGGATCGCCGCCGCCACCTCCTCGTGAATCATCTGACGAATCTCCTCGTCACTCACACCGCTCGTACTCGCTCCGTGGCGTGGTCTAACCATGATGTCTCTGAAATACAACATAAAACTATCAGAGACTCCATCGAGTGTAATCGCACTCGATAACGCAACCCTACTCAGTCTCCGATATCCAGGGATTCGTACTTGGGTCTCCCACTGACCCGGTGTCTTCGGTAGTACGGGCCCAATACTACCGACCACACCGCATCAGCATTCATCCCAAGTCTTCCTCCCCAAACCCCGGATAGTGAGTACTCTACTTCTGATATGCACTATCTACCCACATACTAGCAAAGCATCTCATATCGGCAAACTTCCCTAGATTAAGGCATCACAAATCAGGCCACTCTAGTCCTATCATGAATACCTAGTCTTCTAGCATGCATAACAATTTATATCATATAACATTGCAAGGTATTTTGGGGATCTTTACCGTTCGGGCGCTGACTGATCGTACACACTGCTTCTTTCTTGCTTACCACAAAACCATTTACAAAAGTTTATGCCTTTATTTAAAAAGTTTTCCTCAAATCCTCGGTTTGAGTTCAGTTACTCCCGAAGGTGCACCCGAATCCCTCAAACCAAGGCTCTGATACCAATTGTAACAACGCAAATTTTCAAACAAATTTTTCATTTTTAAAAATAAAGTATTTTCATTCAAAACAAGGCATAAATAATTTAAGTATTATGTCAAATACAAATAGTCTAAATCCCAAGATCATAAAAGCATTCTTCAGTGTGTATCGATCACGCCGGCGCCTTCCCACGGTCCTCGCTAGTACCTGTAACACATACATAACCACTGTAAGCATAAATGCTTAGTGAGTTCCCCAATATACACTTACGCACATACGCCTTTCCAGGCCCTGACCTTCCGGTCCTCAACACAACGCCTTCCGGCCCACATAACATACATAGCACATATAACAAATAACTTACCACATATAGCATACACATCACATATCATAACTGACCTTCCGGTCACACAGTCAAACCCTTCCGGGTACAGTATAGTGAGAAGACTCACCTCGTAAATGTTGAAAGCTAGAAAATCCTGAAATCACTCGTGCACAATCCGACGAGCTACAACCTCCCTATAACATCACATATCTCTCATTAACACTTATATCTTCTAAGTGTGACTATCCCTAAGAAGTCAGACTTAGGTCAACTCTGGTCAACGGTCAACGGTCAACGGTCAACTCGACCGGACTCGGCGAGTGCCATGGCGACTCGGCGAGTCTAGACGTCCTCCAACTCTCTGAGAGTCCCTATCTACTCGTCGAGTATCCTCCTTGGCCCGACGAGTTACTCCTGGAAGAATCGCGGGGCCACCCCGACTCAACTCGCTGAGTCTGAAGAACAACTCGACGAGTCCCAGTTAATCTTCAAGCTACTCGCCGAGTCTGTTCATCGACTCGGCGAGTCCATGCCATGCAACCGCTCAAACTGCATTCTGGGATAAGTATGGTTCCGAAATACACAAGCATGGGACCTTCTGGACCTCTAAAGGTCCTAATACAGGGTTATATTCGTTTGGGTAACAAGGTAATAATCCATCTAATCACCAAATGGGTTCCATAAACCCTAGATCCATGCACACATCAATATAACAGAAATGATCCGAAATGTTACCTGAATAACGCACTCTCTGTGTCCCCAAACTTCAGAACTCGAATCCCTTGCAGTTCCTTTAGCCAAAACTCTTCTCCTCCTTGCACCATAATTTCTTCAAGTCACCAATGGCCTTCAATTTTGCTCTAGATGCCCACAGCCGCTTAGGGTTCTTCTCGATCGACTAAAAGACGAACAATGACGGCATATAATGCGTTATATACGACCCAAACCTGAACGGTTAGGGTTTTCGCTAAACAGCGTAGACTCGCCGAGTCCATATCTGGACTCGTCGAGTCCAGTCACGAACCCGCGACCGAGTCTGTGATCCTACTCGGCGAGTCTAGGCTCCAACTCGCCGATTCCCCTCTTAAATCACCCCAAAAACATAATTTAACAATAACTGAGATTCCGGGCTGTTACATTCCCCCCTTCATATTATTTAGCAAAAAAGAAACTGAAGAAGTTAGGTTTGGGGTACGAGTCAATTCATGTGTGCAAAAACGATTGTTTTCTCTTCTGGAAGGAACACAAGTCATTGCAAGTTTGTCACGTTTGTAAAGAGAGTCGGTGGATTGATAAAAACACCAATGGTAAGAAAGTGGCTCATAAGGTGTTGCGGTACTTTCCAGTGGCCCCTAGACTACGTTGTTTGTATTGTTCATGGTACACTTCCAAAAATATGATATGGCATAGTACTGGGAGATCAGAAGATGGTGTGATGCGTCATCCCGTTGATGGAGAGTCTTGGCAAAAATTTGATGTAGATTACCCTGACTTCTCGAGTGAACCTCGCAACGTACGACTAGGGCTGGCAACTGATGGCTTTAATCCATTTGGTAACATGTGTAATCCGTATAGTACGTGGCCGGTTCTACTCACCACTTACAATCTGCCACCATGGCTTTGTATGAAAGAGTCATCATTCATGTTGTCCTTGTTGATTCCCGGCCCTAAAGCGCCTGGAAAGGACATAGATGTTTTCCTTAGGTCGTTAGTGGAAGAGCTTAAGTTTTTATGGCAATCAGGCGTACGCATTAAAGACGCAGCGACAAACACATTCTTCACGATGAAAGCTATGTTGTTATGGACAATAAACGACTTTCTAGCTTGTAGTAGTTTATCGGGCTGGAGCGGACAAGGGTATTGAGCATGCCCGACTTGCAATGAAGACACTCCGTCGTATCTTGTAGTAAATAAAGTCATTTATATCGGTCATCGCCGGTTCTTAGATGCTGTCGATCCATTAAGGATGAGTTTGAAATTTAATGGGCAACCAGAGACAAGACCCGCTCCGAGACACTTTACTAATGAAGAGATACAAGAGCAACTAGATCGTCTAATACTTCCTAAACCGGGTAAACATCCTAACACTCTCAAAGAAAACATGGATCGGCAAGGATTCAAGTTGAACTGGTCGAAACATAGCATATTTTTCGAGCTCGAGTATTGGTCTTCTCTACATCTGAAGCACAACATAGATTTGACGCATGTCGAGAAAAATATGGGTGAGAGTCTTTTGGGTACTTCTATGATGAATGATAAGAGTAAAGACACATCAAATGCACGTGAGGACTTGAAAAATCTGAATATCCGGCGTAATCAATGGTTGCAAAAAAAGGGTAACAGGTTCACTAGACCACATGCAAGCTACTCATTCAAGAAACCTGACTGCAAAATCTTTTGTCAATTTATAAGAGATGTTAAATTTTCTGATGGGTTTGGATCTAACATCGGTAAGAAAGTGGTAGATAATGATACTAACATTATTGGGTTGAAATCTCATGACTATCATATTATTATGTAATGCTTGATACCGATTGGAGTTAGAGCGTTAGTGGACAAAGAAACTTCTACACCAATTGTAGATCTTTGTATGTTTTTCAAGTAAATTTGCTCCAGAACACTAAAGGTGGAGGATATGAGGAAAGCAAAAGAAGACATTATTAGAATCTTGTGCAAGTTAGAGTTGATTTATCCGCCAACGTTTTTCAACATTATGATTCATTTAGTTTTGCAATTACCTGATGAGGCGATTGCCGGAGGCCCGATATGTATGAGATGGATGTATCCGTTTGAAAGGTATATGAAAAAACTAAAAAACTATGTCAGAAATAAGGCGAGGCCGGAAGGTTGTATAGCTGAAGGTTATATTGCTGAAGAAGCTTTGACATTTTGTTCGATGTACCTTCGAGATGTCAATCGCCTTGAAAGAAACGAAGACATTGTCATTGAAAAAACAAAGTTTTGGATGTTTGAGTCCAAGTGTCGACCGACGAGCGCAATGCAAATCAAACATCTTTATATAACGAAGAAACGTAATATAGAATGGTTTATATTGAATAGTTGTCAAGAAGTCAGACAATACATCGAGTAAGTGTTCTTACTTTTAATTATCTTTCATTATTTATTGTTACTTTTTTCCATTCATCAATTATATATATATATATATATATATATATACATACATATATATATATATATATATATATATATATATATATATATATATATATATATATATATATATATATATATATATATTCATCAATATAGAAAATTCAAATCTGAACATCCTGAAAGTGACGAAAATACCGAATTTCCCAACTTGTTTCTTGAAAAGGTAATAATAATTAACAAACAAATATCTTTCATAAATTTAACGAATCAAGAATACATAACACATCAACATATGTTTAATAGGTTTATCAGATGGAAAAAGAAAACTCTCCTGAATTCCACAAAGAGTTGTCAGCCCATTCAATGGGTTCACAAATGGATGTTTATACTTACACTGCATGCATAGTCAACGGTGTTAGGTTTATGGTACTTAGTCGTGATGCATAACACAAAACGCAAAACTCTGGGGTTCTAGTGGTTGGTGAGAATGGAGAGAAATATTATGGTCAGTTAGAAGAGATTATGGAGGTGCAATATCCATATGATTATTCGACTGTAATATTTTGGTGCAAGTGTTTCGATACGGGAGATATTCCTGATGATAATTTCATAAGTATCGACACAGAAAAAGAAGCATACCAAGATGATCAACTCATATATGCTTCGCAAGCCAAACAAGTGTTCTACATCCGCGAGCCTGTTAATCATCGAAGAAACCAAAACAACAACCCTCGTTGTGTCGTCGAGCATGTTAATCATCGAAATATTTGGGATCTACCATCCGACAATGCTTGTGTCCAAAATGCTTACAGTGACTATGTCCAAGAAGTCGACAGTGTGGAGGCCGAAAATGTTGACATAGTTCAAAACAACTCTTCATCTGGAGCTAGACTTTTTATCGACTTCTCACAATACTTTCAAAGCAATGTTGACGTAGCTCAAAACAATGTTTATTTTGACGATGAAGACGAGACTGAAGTACCTCCACCAACGGGTAGAATCGATAATGTTTCCGATGAAGAGACTGATTATGATGATGGCGATTCTGATTATGATACGGATAAAGAAGACATTGAAGTATATGATGAAGATTCTGATTAAAAAAATCATTTTTTTTGTAATAGAAACTTTATTTGAAATGTACCTTTAATTCATATTGTTTGTCTAACTTTTATTTATGTTGTTTGTCTATATGGTATGTCTTACAATTTCGTAGGGTAACTAACTTTTATTCATATTGTATTTCTATATTGTACATCTTGTAATTTACAGACTGCATATGAGGTTTAGTTGGGCGATACTCTTGGCCGTGATGGCCGATGTTATGGGGCTTGGACATGGAGGTGATGGAGCCGGGGATCCACCACCTCCAGAAGGCTTTGGTCGTGGACAGCACGAACAGGATGGTGAGTTTTATTATGATATATTTATTAACTATTTTTATTACTTTATAATAAGTTATCGTGACTAATATTTTTAATTGTATTTTTTCAGCCGAGCCTCCAAAAAAAGAAGGGGCATGCCAAAAAATATCGAGTTGAGAAAGTTGATAAAGGCAAATAAGGGAAAGCCCGTAGATTTGGATTTCGACAGGGAGATCACATATTCCCCTGCCAAGAAGCATGGTAATTGGTTCACACATGAAATTGGGAGGTATTTGTGGAACAATCTCCCTTTCAACGTATCTGGTTGGGAAAATGTTTCCCCCTCCTTAAGGAACGCAACAGATGTACATCTAAAGGTAACTTGGATACAATTTTAAGTTTAGTTGTGATTGTTATTTAATTAACTAAATTTTTTGTGTTTTGCAGAATAAATTTGATTTGGATAAGGTTAACATGGATCCGGAGCGTGTTCAATTGTTGCGGAGCATTGATTCGAGTCTTGCAAAAATTTATAGAGGCCGAAAAAGTAAAGCTCATTCTTATTTTAAGGAAATTGGGGGGCCTGCAGATATCCAAGCCACATTAAACAACCCCCCTAACGGTATGTCACATGAAAATTGGCGAAGGAAGTCGAACATTTTCAAACGCCAGAATTTATAAGGCGTTCGGCGTCAAACAAAGAATGTCGTGCAAAATAAGTAGTTATAAACAGAGGGGGGTCGAGCTCATACAGCAATGCATCTTTCAAAGAAGTAAGTTATGATATATTTAAATATTTATTTAAAGTATAAGTGATCTAAATTTTAATGTTAAATAGGATATCAGTCGAATCGAAGCTTTTCGTAAGGCTAATTCCAATCGCCAAGGGGTATTTTATAGTCCTGCAGCTGATCAACAATACGTTAGTGGTTAATTTGTATTTTTCATATAAGTGTTTATATCGTCAAAGGTATTTAGTAGTCTAATTTTTATGATTTTTATTATTTTTAAAAAATACAGAATGCTTTACTCGAGGAGATAAACCAACGAACCTAAGCTACTTCTGAGGCAAGCGGTCTAGCACCTACTAATATAAAAGATTGTTTTGAAAGAATATTGGGTGTTCGACGTGGACATATCAGAGGCATTGGGCGTAAACCCCCTACCGTTGTGTCCATGTACAACCAGGAACAACCAGTGACACAAGAACAACCACAATCACATGTAATTGTTAGTAAATGTTATAATGGAAAGTAGATGTATGTTTAAGTGTATTTGATCTGTTGATATTTTGTAGAATGGCATAATTAATTATAATGTTATTTTGATATGTTGTTAATATATTTTGTTTTCTTTATAGTTGCAAATGTTGCAAACAATACTACAAGACCCAGCCTGTTCTGCAGCATTGGAAGAGTGGTTTCGCTCATTGCCGCCACCAAATAATGAAAGAGATGGTGATAATCAGGACGAGTAGCTACTTTAGGTTTTTATGAAACGTTTTGTAATTTGGAAGAATACTTAATGTGGTATGGATTAATATTTTGGATTGATTGTATAATATGGATTAATATGGTATGAATTTATAAAAACTTATCAGATTTTTCAAATGCTATATGGATTAACATTTGGATTTATTATAAATTTAATGTTAAATAAATAAACTAAAAAAATAAAAAAATCAAAAGAGTATTAGCGGCGACAGCTATTGTGGCGACACGCACGTATTAGCGGCGACAATGTCTTAGCGGCGACACGTGGCGTTAGCGACGACGCGTAGTATTAGCGGCGACTGTGAATATTAGCGGCGACAAAAAGCGTATTAGCAACGAGACAATACCGGCGACGCATTTGCAGTGACCCTTCGCCGCTAAAGGTATTAGCGGCGACCCGCCTAACCTTTAGCAGCGACACGTGTCGCCACTATTGCCCAATCTTCTTGTAGTGAATATTGTGTTATATATTAAATTATATTAACTAATTATAAATATAAAGTTTGTTTTTTGTTTATCAAATTCATATTAAAATTTAAATACATATTGAAATTCTAAAACACAATAATGCATTTTACAAAAGCTTATAATTACATATTATAAATATAATCTTATTTATTTAATATTATTGTAATGAAAAAAATATAGATTATATATTTGTTAAAACCAAATTAATAGAAGGGGTATGTTTGACAATTTATATAAGTTAAAAGAATGGAATATACTTTTGGGGGATAAAAATGGAGTATGGTTAGAGATGAAACACTATTTACCCCAATTTTTACTCCATTTTTAGGGAAAAAAAAATGGGAGTGGGTTGGAGATAGTATGCACCGTCTGTAACGCCCCGATCCTCAGGTATGTCTTTATTATGAATTTCTAGATAAAGCTCTACTCGGCGAGTAGCAGCGGGGTGAGAACGCGTGTTTAGTGACCTACTCGGTGAGTCCACTATTGGGACTCGGCGAGTAGGAGCTAGCAGATGAAACCCTAAATCCCAGGGTTCGCACCTTATTTAAAGGAGCCCCAGCCTCCTTTGGGCTTCCTTACAGTCTTTGAGAGCCCTTATAAACCCAAATTCGTATGTGTGTGCCTTGGAGTGGTTTTGAAGCTTAGAAGAGAGGATTTTGGAGGAAAGGAGTTAAGAGTGTAAAAGAAATTGAAGCAAGAAAGGAGGGGGAAACGAGTTTTGCCTCAGCTAGCATCTTTTGAAGGTATCAAAATGCCATTCTTACTTCCTTTTCTTTCCTCTTGTTGAGTTCTAGGGCTTTTATGGATTTTCAAGTTGGGATGTTGAGCTATAGGCTAGATCTGAAGTTGTAACTTCAGATCTGGACCCTACTTGGGTGCTAGAGCCATAAAGTTGTTGTATTGGTTGTGGATGAAGTCCCTCTTGGACTAGAAGCCCCATTAAGAACTTAAAATAGACTTTTGGAGCCCTTATAGCCATGCATGTACGTAAAGTTTGCAACTTTACGTGATAAGTATGCCCTAGAAGCTTGGATCTGTGATTTGGAGCCGTTGCATGGCTCAAAACAAATATGTATGGAAAGAAGACTGAATGGACTCGACGAGTTGCAAGGGTGACTCGGCGAGTCCCATGAAGATGGTCATTGAGCTCGGTGAGTTGGATGAACAACTCGGCGAGTCCGATGAAGATCGTCATAAAACTTGACGAGTTGAAGAACAACTCGGCGAGTCGGATGACTTTTCCCTTGGATAGTCTTGCGTGGGTACCCGTCGAGTTGCAGGGAGGAAACTCAACGGGTGGCCCTTAAGGATCGACTGGGATTCGAAGGAACTCGACAAGTCACGCCGGTGACTCGGCGAGTTGGAATGTGCTCCATGAACTCGGTGAGTGGTCGAGTGCACTCGGCGAGTAGATGTCAACATGGACTGTTGACCTTGACTGAGGACTCTGACCTTGATCAGGAATTTCTAAGAGGTTATGGGGCGTCTCATAAGGGTAAGAACTTATGAGTATATTGTGCTATGGTTATAGGTGGTGGAATCGGTGTCAAGTGATCCGATAGTTGGAGTTTGCATTTCTATTGACATCTGCGAGGTGAGTTATCCTCACTATATCAATAGGGTCTACGGCACCAAGGCCGGCCCTTATGATTTACATCCTGGGTTAGGATGGTTGCTTTGTTATTGTCATGTTAGATTTCATCCTGGGTTAGGATGGTTGCTTTGTTATTGCCATGCTAGATTTCATCCTGGTTTAGGATGGGTGTTATGTTATTGTTTTGCTAGAATTTATCCTGTTGAGGATGGTTGTTATACTAGAGATCGGTAGTTATGGTATGCTGCATAAAATTCTGATCTATAGGATCGGAATCAAGATGGATAGTATGTTATGCTTTTATGATCCGTGAGGACCGGTGCGTTAGTGACCTGTTAGGTCGATACTCTAGCTATGAGTGAAACTCTAGGATTGATGGTCAATGAGATACTTATGTTTGCTATGCTTATATGCCAGTATATGATAGTATGCGTACATGGTTAGTTGCTTGTTGGTTGGGTTGAGGCGGTCCTGCTTTGTGCTGAAGGCCAACACACCCTCTAAGCGGTCCGGGGAGACTGTAGGCCCACGCGGCGGACCAGTCATGCCGAAGGCTCGGGATAGATTCAGATAGACTGTAGGCCCAGTAGGGCGGACCAGTCCGGCCAATGGCCCAGTATGTATATCGTTTGATTGATCGTTATGGCTATGGTTCTGCCAGTGTGGTATTGGTATTTTGGGGGTAGCTCACTAAGCCCTCGGGCTTACAGTTTTCAGTTTATTGTTTCAGGTACTTCAGGAGAGCGAGGGAAGGTGTGACCGTACCGCTCCTCATCCTCATGATCTATTTTGGAACACTCTGATGATAAATGAATTGGAAATGTTTTGTAAAAACAATTACGATTTGACTCTTTTGTTAGTATTAAAAGTTTAAATTTGGCGTAAATTTTATGGGTGTTACAATGTCGGGCACTCCCCTACGCTACCTTAATCATCTCTCCAACACCATCAAAGCCGGTGCATCACACACTACGCCACCATCAAAACCCTGTGTTAGTTTTGAATCGGCCGGCTTTCCCTCACCGGCGCCCTTCACCCTAAGCAACATTACCAACTCGGGCGGTGCTGGTTTTCCTTCCTTACCATTTTCCGTCGCTACTATGATGACATCTCTGCTTTAGGTATATATTTTCACCCAAGAGTTTCCGATAATCTGCACTTAACCCACTTTTATTTTCTTATGTTTTTTATTTGCTCATGTTTTCTGAATACCCAGATTTATGTGGCTTTTACTTTGGAAGGTAAAAACTCATCTATAATTATTATAAATTTTTTCTATGTTACCTTAAGTATTTAGATCTTATGTTTATTTTCCAGATATGTAATTTGCTCATGTTTTCTAATGTTTTCTGAAACCCAGATCTGTATGACTTTTACTTCGGAAAGGAAGAACTCATCTACCTATAGTTATAATAAAAAATTTCTATGTTATTTCAGTTATTTAGATCTTGGGTTTATTTTTCAGATGTGTGATTTGGTCATGTTTTCTGAAAATCCAGATTTGTATGGCTTTTGTTTTGGAAGGGAACAACTCATCTACGATTAATATAAATTTCAGCCACGTTACCTGAAGTATTTAGTTCTTGGGTTTATTTTTAGGATATATAATATGTAAAAGTTTAATTAGTTTGATTAGTGGTTGTAAATATGTTTGAAAACGTTGTTTAGATCTAGAATGATCAAAATGCTCTTCTTTGGTTTTATATTATTTTTGCTTCATGTAAATAGATTGTTTACTTATTTGAGTTATTTTATCAACTTGTATAAAATTTTGCTTTGTTGTAAATAATATTGTTGTAAATATTCATGATGTGGTGAAAGGAAGTATGTATTGTGGGTGTTTGTATGTGAAAATTATATGTTTTACTTGAAAGGACAGATTTTGAATCCATCCAGGAGGTAGAAATTAAAGTACATTGCATAAGTTGGCATATCAGGTTTTGAATCCATTATATAAGCTGTATAAAAATCAGATTTCTGGAGGACAGATTTTGAATCAGTGATATAGTTTCCATGTTCTTTTGTTGTGAGTCTGTGGGTTTGTGGAAGTAGCATGCTACTTTTGTGGGTGTGTGCTTGTTTATTATAGTTGTAAGATAATATTAAAGAAAATGTTTTTTGTGTTTGTAGGTTTGCAACTGAAGCTGCTATATTGATACTTGGAACTCATGAAATGATAAACTTGAGAAGGTTGAGAGTCAAGATTATCATTTATTTAATGGAAGATTCTTGATAAAACTTCATGTGGTTGTAATTATATTTTGGTTTTTGTTTATTTGTAATGTAAATATTATTTCAACTTTATCATGTTCTATTGTAATGTACCAATGAACTATGAAGATAACGGCCACCTTGATGAATAAGAAGAGAAATATATTTGTACTATGTGTTTACAAATATGTCTCTTTCTTAAGTAACCCTTCCTTAAAAATTGCATTACGTTTAATTAAATGTTTAAACTTTAAATTAATATAAAAAGTTTACAAAAAAGTTTTTCTTATTTGTTCAGACAACTTGAAGTAAATTAATATTAAATCAATATAAAATTAAGGACGACGTGATTTATTATTGAAAGTAATATATAATCTTTGTTGTATAGTCTAAATACTTTTAGTTTATTTTGAAAATTATTAAAAAACTACTTAATCAAAATATTTAACAATCAATTGGTTAGATTTTGAATTACATTAAAATAAAAAAGCAAGAAGCTAAAATTAACACAATTCAAATTTAAAATTCACTTTGATGGTGACGTGCGGATATGATTTAGGTGTTGTTTGTTTTTTGGAAAAAAAAAAAAAAAAAAACTCTTTAAGACCTTTTATTGCTGAGCGGCGCAACACTTTTCATTTCGCAGCTGTTTGTTTTTTAGAAGTCTCCCGATTAAAAAACATATGCGCGTGTTCTTTTTGACGCAACACTTAGCCTTTTCCAACCTTTTTTTTGTTGTTAAATATTGATTATAAGTTGCTAAAATCTTATTTCACCTTTTTTTATATTGAATAATGATAATTTTTTGATGAAATATCATTATCGTTTGCTGAAATATCTTTATTTTTGTTTAAATATCATAAATTATTGCTGAAATGTCACACATTATTAAATTCTTGGTATTAAAAACCTATTTTTGTTTTATAAAATTAGTTTATTTTAATTTTTTAATATTTGCAGCAGCATTCAGATATTAAAAAAACAAACACGCTTCTTATTACAGTCTGCAGTTGTTTGGTCCACCTCTTGTACTGCAGAGGTTGTTCAATGAACTTTTTCTTCAAAAAAAAAACAAATAACACCCTAATATCAATTTAACATTAGACCTTATGAAATTTGAATAATCTTAATGGAATCTATTTAAAGAAAATCAATTTAAATATAGACTTTATTAATGGACAAGAACTATCAGATAAAATGGAGAGGATTTAATATAGAATTAACATTAATCAGACCTTATGAAATTTGAATAATCTTGTTGGAATCTATTTTTTATAAAATTAATTTAAAATATAGCCTTTATTAATTGGTTTTTATAGGGAATCAACAAAAATCATTCGTTTTATAGGGAATCAACAAAAATCATAAAGTTGTTTTTAAAATAACCCTTAAAGTCGTTTAACAGTAGGGATGAAAGTGGGTCCAAACCCGAACCGTTGGACTCGGACCCAGAAAACCCGAAACCCGGAATTGACGGATTATAAGACCCGATAACCGAACCAGTATACGGGAACTGGTTTCAGTTCAGTTCCGGCTATCGGACCGGGTAAAGTGGGTATGGAACCAGAAATTGAACATTGGAACCGGAAACCCAAGATTGGAACCGGAAGTCTAGAATTTTGGAACCGGAAACCTTTAAATTTGGCAAATTTTTTGTTTAAAGTGTTGATTTAGTGATGGTTTCCATAATAAGTCGTTATAGTTGTATTTCATGTGTTTTACTGCATGATACTATAAGTTCCATAAATAACATGTCACTCAAGAGAAATCCCACAAACAAATCCGCTAGAATACTGCATATATTCGTTGTCATGCATCTTTTTTAATTTCCCACCAATTCATCGGCACCAATAAGATGTATTCGTTGAGATCAAGTAACAGATGGGTATGCTTAAATTTCCCACTAATTCCCATTTTTATAATGTTAACTGTTAAGCTTATAAAGAAAAAAACGTGTGTAAAAATGACGTTATGAAGAAATTAAGTAAAACATCCAAAATTAGTTTCCTAACATCATAGCATTTAAATATGTTAAACCATTAGTAGATGGGTATGTTTATGTTCCAATTTTGAGTTACAGATGAGCTAAGTGAATGACACCATGTTACACCAGGGGATAACTTCAATTAACAAACTAGGGAAAATAGTAGATAAACAAAAAAAATACTTAGAGCCTATTATTGATTGAAAATATTTTTTGGGCTACATAAAAATACCACACGAAGGGTCCATTTATACTAAACACAAAACAAGCATAGTAAAACACACAAAAAGTGGATTAAAAACGATTAAATAAGAAAACTTCCAAAAACACTTGTGCTCTTATTTGCAATTTCTACAGATTCATTTACATGTTTTTAAGTCCCTTTGATGATTTACATGTTTTTAACTTAACCTCTATTGCAAAACAAAATCCTAAACTAAAATATGACAACTTTTCCGAAAAAGTGCATCTCCCAATTATCATCAATAAAGTGAGCGGTAATGACAATATAATGTACCCTTTTACTCGGACTTGTCCAACAATTAATGGTAAAATGAACCGTGTTAAGGGGGTTACATAAGAATGTTACCAACTTATTTCTTTCTTCTTGATAGTAAAGTGACACATTTTTTGAAATTGTTGTTCGACTAGGTATAACCACCTTCCCTGTAACATCCCGAGTTCAGGAGTGCAAGTTCAGGGTTCAAAGTGAAAATGTTTAAGGGCAACTCGGCGAGTCCATGGGTGGACTCGGCGAGTAGAGTCGCGACTTTGGCCGCGTGTTAAGTGGCCAACTCGGTGAGTTGGTGCTGGGTGAAGAAAACTCTAATCTTCGGGGTTTGCCCCCTATTTAAAGGATGTTATGCCTTCTCTTCAGCCTCTATTTACCCTGAGAGTTCCATAGGAAACCCTAATCGTGAGAAACCCCATTATTGAGAGGATTGAAGCTTGGAAGAAGGGAATTGTGAAGAGAAGTTGGAGGAATTCAAGGATAGCATCAAGAGGGCTTGTGGATCTGAAGTCTACATCAAGTTAGACTCATCTTTGGGGTAAGAATCCTCTGTCTTGAACCCTTTTTCCCTTATTGTCAACGAAGGTGGTTGTTTTGGGGTTTTTGGAAGATTTCATGAGTCATTTCGGGATTGGAAGATGGATCTGAGGATACTACCTCAGATCAGGAGTAGTGATGATCCAAAATCGCATAAAGTCCCTGTTGATAAGTGATTAGTGAAGCTATCTTGTCCCAAACCCAAACCCTGGAGTGTAAAACGCCTAGATCTCTTTGGATTCACGTAAAGTTCGCCACTTTACGTGATGGATGGTTTGTAGGAGGCTAGATCTATGTTCTGGATCAATTGCATGGCCTGGAAGGTTCTGTTTGGAATGAGATCTAGAGGCACTCGGCGAGTCACAAGGATGTACTCGGCGAGTTGCTTGAATATGTTCTAGAACTCGGCGAGTTGGAAGAACAACTCGGCGAGTAGGTTGAAGATAGCCTTGGACTCGGCGAGTCTGTTCTTGGACTCAGCGAGTCTGGTCGTAAGGTCCTATCCTTTCTTCTGGTTGAGCTGTGAATCAGTGAGTCAAGGGATGACTCGATGAGTCGAGTGTGAAAGGACTCAGAGTTGTTGGACTCGACGAGTCTCGGGGTGACTCGGCGAGTTGAGTCGCGGATTGAGGAAAGTTCTGAGCATGGGAACTCGGCGAGTCATCGGGTTGACTCGGCGAGTAGAGTCAGTCAGGGGTTTACTTTGACTTTGACCAAGGGTTGACTAGTTGACTTCCAGGGGCATTTTGGTAATTGTTGGATATTGTTTTGAGTTCAGTGTTTTGGTGGTTGTCCAGTGGTGGAGATCGTATCAATGATCGAAGCAGCTTGGGTTATATGTTCAGTCGGCAGTTTCGAGGTGAGTTATCCTCACTATATCAATAGGGTCTAAGGCACCAAGGCCGTCCCTTTATCGGATTGAGATCCGGGTATTTGTTGTTATGATATTTCTTTGTTATGATGCATCCTGGTAGCTAGGGTGGTATATGTTAGAGACCTGGTTGAGGTCGGTATCCTGAGATATAGGGTGATGCTATGCTAGTGACCGGTTAGGTCGGTGTCCTGGTTAAGATGATGATATGCTATGTGATCTGTTTGATCGGTTTGCTGACTGTGAATTGTTATATGATTGTATGTTTATGTGCACATGGTTGTTAGACTGGAGTTGGGTTGAGGCGGGTCCTGCTTTGTGCTGTAGGCCAAGATACCCAGGGCGGACCGGTTGTCCCGAAGGCCCAGCGAGCGGTCCGGATAGGCTGTAGGACCCAAGAGGGCGGACCAGACGTGCCGAGGCTCAGAGAGTGGACCAGGCCAACTGAAGGCCCGATGCGGGCGGACCAATCATACTGTAGACTCAGAGAGTGGACCAGGTGGATTGAAGGCCCGGTGCGGGCGGACCAATCACACTGCAGACTCAAGGTATATGGCTAGACTCGGAGGGTGGACCAGGTGGACTGTTGGCCGGTGCGGCGAACCAGTCACACAGTAGACCCGAAGTGCATGGCTGTTCTGTGAGCGGATATGATATGGCATGTCATGTGTGTATGGTATATGTGGTTGGTATTTTGGGGATATCTCACTAAGCTTTCGGGCTTACAGTTGTGGTTTTATGTTTTTCAAGTTCTTCAGGTAACCGTGGCAAGGCGAAGGCGTGATCGTACCGCTCCTCATGTTTATGTTGTGACGTGATTCTGGGAATACTCTAAATAAATTGTATTGAAAACCTTTTTGTAATAAATTACTGGAATCGGGTTGTTTTTGAAAAGTTTAAATTTGTTGAAATTTTTTGGTTGTTACAAGTTGGTATCAGAGCCTTGGTTTGAGTGAATTGGAGGAACACTTGTGTGACTCCAGTCTCAAATCGAGGAGAGTTTTCAAAAGAGAATTTAAAATGGTTTTCAAAATGGGTAAAGGAGGACGCGGAGGTACGATCAGCCGGAGCCAGTATGTAACCCCAAAATACCATACATGATATTTATTTTTGAGCATTGATAGAACAGCATGCTAGTGCTAGGCTAGGGATCTTCAGGATTTCATGATAATGTTGCCTGATTTATGATGCATGTTAGCCTAGGGTTTCCTTGTGAGAGATTTCCAGTGTTCCTCTAGTAGTGAGGGTTGAGCGCTTGTTTTGTACGTTTCCACTAGGGTGTTGTAGTAGTACTTCATACAAATATGGGTAGGTGTGGAAGGTAGTATGGGCCCGTACTATTGAAAGCACAGGACCCATACGCGTATCAGGGAAACCATGACCTCTAGGGTTGGGTTGAGAGTTGGTTCCCGGGTTAGCGGGAAGTGTCGGAGATTTTTGTGGTGTGTTTCAGTATGGAGATTCCGAGGCATGCTGGGAGTGGATCCGGGTCAGGATCGGGGGAAGGAGAGGGAGTTCCGGGCGGGTCAGTACCGCCCGAAGTTGTTGGTCAGATGAGCACGTGCGAGTTGGATGCGAGGATTCGTGAGATCCTGCATGATGAGGCTGCTGCATTGTTCCGGGCAGAGTTGCCGGAACTGTTTGGGTCGATCAAGACCGCCATGGTTGAGTATTTTGATGAGCGTTATGCAACTCTCACAGAGACGGCTGCCGCGGCAACTACAACGATTGTAGCAGCGGCAGGGGGAGGAGCTGGTCGGGGTTTTCAGTATCGGGACTTCGACAATATGAAGCCTCCCACCTTTGATGGGGTTCAGGACCTGATTGTTGCTATGAGATGGTTATCGGACGTGGAGGGGTGTTTCTTCACGTGTTCATGCCCTGCTGATCAGAGGGTGAGGTGTGCTCTGAACCTGTTGAGGCTCGGGGCGAAGGATTGGTGGAGATTGACCACAGGGTCATATTCAGATGTGCAGAGGGCTGCGGTTTCATGGGATCATTTCAGAGAGATGTTCAGCACTCGTTATGTTCCGCAGGTTGAGAGAGAGAGGTTGGCTCAAGAGTTCCTTGAGCTGAAGCAGGGTTCGGAGTCGGTGACTGAGATCACCAGGATGTTCACTGAGAGGGCAATGTTCTGCCCTGAGTTCGCTTCGGAGCAGGCTCAGATGTCTCGATATTTGAGCATGCTCAAGAGGGATATCAGACAGTTTGTGTCTACGCAGAGGTGTGAGACTTTGTTGGAGTTGCAGGAGGCCGCCAGGCGGCGTGAGTTAGAGATTGAGTTGCAGTTACGTGAGCTGAGGCAGGCTCCGGTGCAGTCGCAGCCGGCGCCGAAACAGTCTAAGACCGTTGATTCTAGGGTGGGAGATCAGATCAGCAATGCTTGTGGGAAGTGTGGGAGGGGTCACACCGGAGTTTGTAGGTCCGGTGGTGCATAACGCATGTGCGGAAAGGAGGGGCACTATGCGAGGGGCTGTCGGCAGTCAGCGCCGGTTCGGGATTTGAGGATTTGTTATCATTGTCATTAGGTGGGGCACTTGAGGTTCAACTGTCCACAGCTTGCTGCAGGACCGGTGCAGGCTCCAGCACCGACCACTTTGAGGATCACGGGTGGAGGTCAGGGTGGAGCGGAGCCCCCAAGGGCTCAGGGTCGTGCTTTTCAGCTTACAGTAGAGAAGGTCAGGGAAGTGCCGGATGCAGCTGCGGGTATGTTTCTTTCTTGATGTCTTGATTATCTTGTGATCTTTGTGGAGTATTGTTTATTTGCTAGTTTCATTCGTGGTTTTCGGTGTGGTATTCGTTGTTCTTTGGGGGTTATGGTTTGGTTATGGGTTATTGTTTGGGAATTTCGTTGGTTATCATTCATGAGGGTTATTAGTGGGAATCTGGTGTTGGTCTGAATGTCGGGTAGCATCTACTTTCTGAGGAGTGGTTAGCTGCAGATTGAGTTTCTTTCGAGCGGGATAATTAGTGTGGAAATGGGATTTTTGTGAAGGTTGTTTATGCTTGCGGGGCGCAGTTCGCATGTAAGTGTTGTGTTGTGTAAGGTTGTTGAGGGAGGTCGGTGATGGCGACCGGTGATTGATAGTCAGTGCTATAAGTGGGGGAGAATTGGAAAATTCTCCGGAAGATCGATGAGCATGTAAGGTTGTTTAGCGGTGTGGGATTCAGTAGTGTTGTGTCAGCCAAGAGCATAGGCTGGTATGAGTAAATGGCAGGCGTGCGGGGTGAGATACAGACCTAGGGTACCTATTTGGGGAGGGCCTGGGATCAGGCCGGGGTTGAGTTTGTGTGATCGAGATAGAGTTCGGAACCCCTAGAGGGCTAGAACAGTATGCATGGGAGGATTTCTCGGAGAGATAACTCGGAATGATGAATGCTGGTTGAGCGGTCCGGATACACTGAAGGCCGGTAGGCCTACCAGTCAGGCCGAAGGCTCGGAGAGCTGTCCAGCCAGACTGAAGGCACTGCAGGGCGGTCCAGATTGGCTGAAGGTTCTGAGAGTGGTCCAGAATGACTGAAGGCCTGGTAAGGCGGTCCGGTCATGCTGAAGACTCTGCAGGTATCGTTAGACCAGTTCGAGGAAAGGGATTTTGTTTGTCGCGAGGTGTTAGCATTAGAAGGTCTGGCCCCGGGTATTGATCTTGATTATTGGAGATGGTACATGGACTCGAGAGTCCTTGCGAGCAGATTCAGAGCATGTGTGTTGCATGGATAGCGGTTACGCTATAAAGGAGTGGTGTAGCGTTGGGCGAGCACCGTGGCACTTGTCGTAGTGACAAGGCGGCCAAGTGGATTTCCTTGGTAAAGGAAAGAGAGAGGAGTGTAACTCCGAGAGGGAGTGCAAATTCACGGAAGTGAAAGCAGTAGAGCAGAGTTATGATTAGGGTGATCCAATTATGGTCTTTGAGCAGCATAATTGTGGCAGTGGCATGGAATCACATCCGGACGGGATGTCTGCTAAGGTCGTAGAAGGGATTCCGCGAGTGTAGAGTCAAGAGGCTCGGAAGGGATGCTGGGATGGAGTCTTGGACTCCCAGCTTGATTTTGATCAAGGAGTTTGTGTATGTAGTGGTGGTTCATTCTGGGGATGGGTGGAGGTGTCGTTAGTGTGATGGGTTTTCCCCAACCCGAGAGTGCTAGGGCTAATTCAGCATGTGCATGTGATTGCAAGAGGAGAACTCATGGGAGTTGCTCTGAAGAATGTGTCTTTCTGTTAGCATGGAATGGATAGAGTTAGACTCGGATCAGGAATCCGATGGTTAATGGTTATTTCTAGCTCATATGGGTGGAGTGATTGTTGTGATTTGGAGCAGCGTTGCATCATGGGTAGTACTCAGTTGTTAAGTGTGGTTATCAGAGGGTAAAGCCGGTGGCCGGCTTGAGACGGTGGTCAGGACACCGCAAGAAAGGAGAAAGTGAGTTTCTGGTTTCTATGGTTGTGCTTTGAGGAACCTGGTTTGGATAATGCCAGGTGGTGCGTGGCGGGAGTATTTTTGGAGTTGAGTTGCCGCGGGCTTCGAGGACAAAGCCGAAATTAAGTTGGGAGAATTGTAACATCCCGAGTTTAGGATTGCAAGTTCAGGGTTCAAAGTGAAAATGTTTAAGGGAAACTCAGCGAGTCCATGGGTGGACTCGGCGAGTAGAGTCGCGACTTTGGTCGCGTGTTAAGTGGCCAACTCGGTGAGTCGGCGGCTAGACTCGGCGAGTTGGTGCTGGGTGAAGAAAACTCTAATCTTCGGGGTTTGCCCCCTATTTAAAGGATGTTATGCCTTCTCTTCAGCCTCTATTTACTGTGAGAGTTCCAGAGGAAACCCTAATCGTGAGAAACCCCATTATTGAGAGGATTGAAGCTTGGAAGAAGGGATTTGTGAAGAGAAGTTGGAGGAATTCAAGGATAGCATCAAGAGGGCTTGTGGATCTGAAGTCTACATCAATTTAGACTCATCTTTGGGGTAAGAATCCTCTGTCTTGAACCCTTTTTCCCTTATTGTCATCCATGGTGGTTGTTTTGGGGGGTTTTTGGAGGATTTCATGAGTCATTTCGGGATTGGAAGATGGATCTGAGGATGCTACCTCAGATCTGGAGTAGTGATGATCCAAAATCGCATAAAGTCCCTGTTGATAAGTGATTGGTGAAGCTATCTTGTCCCAAAACCAAACCCTAGAGGTTATAATGCCTAGATCTCTTTGGATTCACGTAAAGTTCACCACTTTACGTGATGGATGGTTTGTAGGAGGCTAGATCTATGTTCTGGATCAATTGCATGGCCTGGAAGGTTCTGTTTGGAATGAGATCTAGAGGCACTCGGCGAGTCACAAGGATGTACTCGGCGAGTTGCTTGAAGATGTTCTAGAACTCGGCGAGTTGGAAGAACAACTCGGCAAGTAGGTTGAAGATAGCCTTGGACTCGGCGAGTCTGGTCGTAAGGTCCTATCCTTTCTTCTGATTGAGCTATGAATCAGTGAGTTAAGGGATGACTCGGTGAGTCGAGTGTGAAAGGACTCGGAGTTGTTGGACTCGGCGAGTCTCGGGGTGACTCGGCGAGTTGAGTCGCGGATTGAGGAAAGTTCTGAGCATGGGAACTCGGCGAGTCATCGGGTTGACTCGGCGAGTAGAGTCAGTCAGGGGTTTACTTTGACTTTGACCAAGGGTTGACCAGTTGACTTCCAGGGGAATTTTGGTAATTGTTGGATATTGTTTTGAGTTCAGTGTTTTGGTGGTTGTCCAGTGGTTAAGATCATATCAGTGGTTGTCCGGGTATTTGTTGTTGTGATATTTCTTTGTTATGATGCATCCTGGTAGCTAGGGTGGTATATGTTAGAGACCTGGTTGAGGTCGGTATCCTGAGATATAGGGTGATGCTATGCTAGTGACCGGTTAGGTCGGTGTCCTAGTTAGGATGATGATATGCTATGTGATATGTTTGATCAGTTTGCTGACTGTGAATTGTTATATGATTGTATGTTTATGTGCACATGGTTGTTAGACTGGAGTTGGGTTGAGGCGGGTCCTGCTTTGTGCTGTAGGCCAAGATACCCAAGGCGGATCGGTTGTCCCGAAGGCCCAGCGAGCGGTCCGGATAGGCTGTAGGCCCCAAGAGGGTGGACCATACGTGCCGAGGCTCGGAGAGTGGACCAGGCCGACTGAAGGCCCGGTACGGGCGGACCAGTCATACTGTAGACTCAGAGAGTGGACCAGGTGGATTGAAGGCCCAGTGCGGGCGGACCAATCACACTGCAGACTCGAGGTATATGGCTAGACTCGGAGGGTGGACCAGGTGGACTGTTGGCCGGTGCGGCGGACAAGTCACACAGTAGACCCAAAGTGCATGGCTGTTCTGTGAGCGGATATGATATGGCATGTTATGCGTATATGGTATATATGGTTGGTATTTTGGGGATATCTCACTAAGCTTTCGGGCTTACAGTTGTGATTTTATGTTTTTCAGGTTCTTCAGGTGACTGTGGCAAGGCGAAGGCGTGATCGTATCGCTCCTAATGTTTATGTTGTGACGTGATTCTGGGAATACTCTAAATAAATTGTATTGAAAACCTTTTTGTAATAAATTAATGGAATCAGGTTGTTTTTGAAAAGTTTAAATTTGATGAAATTTTTCGGTTGTTACATTCCCATTTAGTGCATTTGTGTATTCAATAAAGGCGTCATTTTCTACAAACTTAAAAGGTAGACCACCAACCACAAAAAAAATCAACATAGCAATTTTAATTCATTTTTTGTCATGTTTCCAAGTACTAACACTACCCTCCCCGGTTGGTTCTTTTTTAAATTGTAATGTTTGTTGGTTTTTCAAATTGCCGGGGTTTTGCTTACAATTCTCTGCATGCTTATTTAAGCTAGACATACTGTTTTGAGAACCCTCTCGCACCATTTGCACTTTCCATGTTGAACTCCATCAATAATAATCTTCTCAAATGATTTCTAACAATCGGACCTTGTTTTTTCTATTATGTTTCTCTTTTGTGTTGGTTCTTGAATGACTCATTGTTGAGTGTTGTCAACAAACACCTCATCATCATGAACCTACAATATATGACAATAAAAACACAATAATACAACTTAAAAGGGTAGGTTTTGTTTGATACTTCTCCCAAAATAGCAATGTAGTAACAAACAAATAATATTTACATTAATATTTACCTATCAAAGCAGTACATTAGATACAAGGAACAATGTATTTGGTAACAAACTAATACTATTTACAATAATATACACTAATCTTGAAACACAATAAAAAAAACGCAAACATCATAATACATGAAATCATAAAATTTGACAACTTACTTGTGTATCTTCATTGTCATCTACCCAGTTGTTCACCATTACTCTTTAAATGATTGTAGGAGATTGATGTTAAGTTTAACTGGAATGAATGGAAGAAAAATAAAAAATGGGATGAATGTGATAGAAAATGTCGATCACAGAGAGAAGAATAGAATGCTTTACTTGTGTCTCTCTTGAAGTCTTGCTCTTGTCGTCGATCACACACGAAAATCGATATTGATTAGCCCTAATTGTCGATGTCGATTACACTAACCCTTCATTCGTTCGATGTCAAACCCAACCTGGATGAATGATCGAAATCCACACTTAGACAATGTCTTTTTTTTTAATACCCGTTCAAATTTCGGTTCAGGGCCTAATAAACCGGGTCTGGTTCATTCAATTCTGTTTCGGTTTTTTTTTTTCTAATCCGGTTCTTAAACCCGTTGGATCCATACCCGGAACCCAAACAAGAACAATTTTTAAAACCGAGAACTGGATCATTTAAGAATTTTCTGGTTATACCAATGCATAAACAGAAAACAAATAAAATTACAACATGCAACGGGTCCACTGCTTAAAGACTGGATTACCCTTGAGCCCACAACATAAGTCTGGCTTGCCCTCGGGGCCCACAACTTATGACTGGCTTGCTCCCCGAACGGGTCAGTCCTTGGACTGAAACACTATCAAGCCCTCAGTACGACTCTGACATACGGTCATATGTGTGTGTGTGTGTGTATATATATATATATATATATATATATATATATATATATATATATATATATATATAAAATAAGTTCAAATGAAGACAGTAATAAAGTGAGGATGTGAAGACACTACTTTTATGTTATTATTCTTAAATGAATTTTCTATATACTGTCTTATGTCTTTATTCGGTAATGAATATATGAATAATCATATTTTAATATTAACATTATAACTTACTACAAATAAATATATAAATAATTATACGCCAAATATTCAAATTAGAATTACAACAATAGAACATATATGTAAAATTCTTAGCAGAATAATAACATAAAAGTAGTCTCTTCACGTCCTCACTTTATTTACTATCTTCATTTGAACCATCCCCGATATAGGAATATATATATATATATATATATATATATATATATATATATATATATATATATATATATATATATATATATATATATGTAAAATTTTGGGCGGTATGTCAGAGTCGTACTGAGGGCTTGATAGTGTTTCAGCCTAAGGACTGACCCGGTCGGGGAACAAGCCAGTCATAAGTCGTGGGCCCCGAGGGCAAGTCAGACTTATGTTGTAGGCT